>NC_030678.2:97595889-97856887 GCF_000004195.4 Xenopus tropicalis | reverse complement strand
GCGGGCTTCTTTCAAGTGTGGCTACGGCTGCCAGCCGATGCAATGGATTGTGGGAATCCATATGCTAACGAAGCCCTTTCAAAGGGCCGCCTTCCCGTCGCGCCGTAACCAAAGCACCCTTCTCCAGCGCAACACCAGGCAAGCGAGCCAACATCTGCCTTTTAACCAAGCACATCAGTCTCTGAGAGACTGTCAAAAATTGCCAGTGCTGACTATATTTCAAGTCATCACGGCGGGGTATTGGAAAAGTTTTCAAATAGCAATAATCACGCCTCGGTTTGACCTCATTGGCTATGATACTGCCACTGCGCAAAGCTGATTGGGCCCCTGCCTAAGTTAAGGGGCCCTTGTGACGGGCTTCTTTCAAGTGTGCTACGGCTGCCCAGCCGATGCAATGGATTGTGGGAATCCATATGCTAACGAAGCCCTTTCAAAGGCCGCCTTCCCGTCGCGCCGTAACCAAAGCACCCTTCTCCAGCGCAACACCAGGCAAGCGAGCCAACATCTGCCTTTTAACCAAGCACATCAGTCTCCTGAGAGACTGTCAAAAATTGCCAGTGCTGACTATATTTTCAAGTCATCACGGCGGGGTATGGGAAAAGTTTCAATTAGCAATAATCACGCCTCGTTTGACCTCATTGGCTATGATACTGCCACTGCGCAAAGCTGATTGGGCCCCTGCCTAAGTTAAGGGGCCCCTTGTGGACGGGCTTCTTTCAAGTGTGGCTACGCTGCCCAGCCGATGCAATGGATTGTGGGAATCCATATGCTAAACGAAGCCCTTCAAAGGCCGCCTTCCCGTCGCGCCCGTAACCAAAGCACCCTTCTCCAGCGCAACACCAGGCGAACGAGCCAACATCTGCCTTTTAACCAAGCACATCAGTCTCCTGAGAGACTGTCAAAATTGCCAGTGCTGACTATATTTCAAGTCATCACGCGGGTATTGGGAAAAGTTTTCAATTAGCAATAATCACGCCTCGGTTTGACCTCATTGGCTATGATACTGCCACTGCCGCAAAGCTGATTGGGCCCCTGCCTAAGTTAAGGGGCCCCTTGTGGGACGGGCTTCTTTCAAGTGTGGCTACGGCTGCCCAGCCGTGCAATGGATTGTGGGAATCCATATGCTAACGAAGCCCTTTCAAAGGGCCGCCTTCCCGTCGCGCCGTAACCAAAGCACCCTTCTCCAGCGCAACACCAGGCGGAGCGAGCCACATCTGCCTTTTAACCAAGCACATCAGTCTCCTGAGAGACTGTCAAAAATTGCCAGTGCTGACTATATTTCAAGTCATCACGGCGGGGTATGGGAAAAGTTTTCAATTAGCAATAATCACGCCTCGGTTTGACCTCATTGGCTATGATACTGCCACTGCGCAAAGCTGATTGGGCCCCTGCCTAAGTTAAGGGGCCCCTTGTGGACGGGCTTCTTTCAAGTGTGGCTACGGCTGCCCAGCCGATGCAATGGATTGTGGGAATCCATATGCTAACGAAGCCCTTTCAAAGGGCCGCCTTCCCGTCGCGCCGTAACCAAAGCACCCTTCTCCAGCGCAACACCAGGCAAGCGAGCCAACATCTGCCTTTAACCAAGCACATCAGTCTCCTGAGAGACTGTCAAAAATTGCCAGTGCTGACTATATTTCAAGTCATCACGGCGGGGGTATTGGGAAAAGTTTTCAATTAGCAATAATCACGCCTCGGTTTGACCTCATTGGCTATGATACTGCCACTGCGCAAAGCTGATTGGGCCCCTGCCTAAGTTAAGGGGCCCCTTGTGGGACGGGCTTCTTTCAAGTGTGGCTACGGCTGCCCAGCCGATGCAATGGATTGTGGGAATCCATATGCTAACGAAGCCCTTTCAAAGGGCCGCCTTCCCGTCGCGCCGTAACCAAAGCACCCTTCTCCAGCGCAACACCAGGCGAGCGAGCCAACATCTGCCTTTTAACCAAGCACATCAGTCTCCTGAGAGACTGTCAAAAATTGCCAGTGCTGACTATATTTCAAGTCATCACGGCGGGGTATTGGGAAAAGTTTTCAATTAGCAATAATCACGCCTCGGTTTGACCTCATTGGCTATGATACTGCCACTGCGCAAAGCTGATTGGGCCCCTGCCTAAGTTAAGGGGCCCCTTGTGGGACGGGCTTCTTTCAAGTGTGGCTACGGCTGCCCAGCCGATGCAATGGATTGTGGGAATCCATATGCTAACGAAGCCCTTTCAAAGGGCCGCCTTCCCGTCGCGCCGTAACCAAAGCACCCTTCTCCAGCGCAACACCAGGCGAGCGAGCCAACATCTGCCTTTTAACCAAGCACATCAGTCTCCTGAGAGACTGTCAAAAATTGCCAGTGCTGACTATATTTCAAGTCATCACGGCGGGGTATTGGGAAAAGTTTTCAATTAGCAATAATCACGCCTCGGTTTGACCTCATTGGCTATGATACTGCCACTGCGCAAAGCTGATTGGGCCCCTGCCTAAGTTAAGGGGCCCCTTGTGGGACGGGCTTCTTTCAAGTGTGGCTACGGCTGCCCAGCCGATGCAATGGATTGTGGGAATCCATATGCTAACGAAGCCCTTTCAAAGGGCCGCCTTCCCGTCGCGCCGTAACCAAAGCACCCTTCTCCAGCGCAACACCAGGCGAGCGAGCCAACATCTGCCTTTTAACCAAGCACATCAGTCTCCTGAGAGACTGTCAAAATTGCCAGTGCTGACTATATTTCAAGTCATCACGGCGGGGTATTGGGAAAAGTTTTCAATTAGCAATAATCACGCCTCGGTTTGACCTCATTGGCTATGATACTGCCACTGCGCAAAGCTGATTGGGCCCCTGCCTAAGTTAAGGGCCCCTTGTGGGACGGGCTTCTTTCAAGTGTGGCTACGGCTGCCCAGCCGATGCAATGGATTGTGGGAATCCATATGCTAACGAAGCCCTTTCAAAGGGCCGCCTTCCCGTCGCGCCGTAACCAAAGCACCCTTCTCCAGCGCAACACCAGGCGAGCGAGCCAACATCTGCCTTTTAACCAAGCACATCAGTCTCCTGAGAGACTGTCAAAAATTGCCAGTGCTGACTATATTTCAAGTCATCACGGCGGGGTATTGGGAAAAGTTTTCAATTAGCAATAATCACGCCTCGGTTTGACCTCATTGGCTATGATACTGCCACTGCGCAAAGCTGATTGGGCCCCTGCCTAAGTTAAGGGGCCCCTTGTGGGACGGGCTTCTTTCAAGTGTGGCTACGGCTGCCCAGCCGATGCAATGGATTGTGGGAATCCATATGCTAACGAAGCCCTTTCAAAGGGCCGCCTTCCCGTCGCGCCGTAACCAAAGCACCCTTCTCCAGCGCAACACCAGGCGAGCGAGCCAACATCTGCCTTTTAACCAAGCACATCAGTCTCCTGAGAGACTGTCAAAAATTGCCAGTGCTGACTATATTTCAAGTCATCACGGCGGGGTATTGGGAAAAGTTTTCAATTAGCAATAATCACGCCTCGGTTTGACCTCATTGGCTATGATACTGCCACTGCGCAAAGCTGATTGGGCCCCTGCCTAAGTTAAGGGGCCCCTTGTGGGACGGGCTTCTTTCAAGTGTGGCTACGGCTGCCCAGCCGATGCAATGGATTGTGGGAATCCATATGCTAACGAAGCCCTTTCAAAGGGCCGCCTTCCCGTCGCGCCGTAACCAAAGCACCCTTCTCCAGCGCAACACCAGGCGAGCGAGCCAACATCTGCCTTTTAACCAAGCACATCAGTCTCCTGAGAGACTGTCAAAAATTGCCAGTGCTGACTATATTTCAAGTCATCACGGCGGGGTATTGGGAAAAGTTTTCAATTAGCAATAATCACGCCTCGGTTTGACCTCATTGGCTATGATACTGCCACTGCGCAAAGCTGATTGGGCCCCTGCCTAAGTTAAGGGGCCCCTTGTGGGACGGGCTTCTTTCAAGTGTGGCTACGGCTGCCCAGCCGATGCAATGGATTGTGGGAATCCATATGCTAACGAAGCCCTTTCAAAGGGCCGCCTTCCCGTCGCGCCGTAACCAAAGCACCCTTCTCCAGCGCAACACCAGGCGAGCGAGCCAACATCTGCCTTTTAACCAAGCACATCAGTCTCCTGAGAGACTGTCAAAAATTGCCAGTGCTGACTATATTTCAAGTCATCACGGCGGGGTATTGGGAAAAGTTTTCAATTAGCAATAATCACGCCTCGGTTTGACCTCATTGGCTATGATACTGCCACTGCGCAAAGCTGATTGGGCCCCTGCCTAAGTTAAGGGGCCCCTTGTGGGACGGGCTTCTTTCAAGTGTGGCTACGGCTGCCCAGCCGATGCAATGGATTGTGGGAATCCATATGCTAACGAAGCCCTTTCAAAGGGCCGCCTTCCCGTCGCGCCGTAACCAAAGCACCCTTCTCCAGCGCAACACCAGGCGAGCGAGCCAACATCTGCCTTTTAACCAAGCACATCAGTCTCCTGAGAGACTGTCAAAAATTGCCAGTGCTGACTATATTTCAAGTCATCACGGCGGGGTATTGGGAAAAGTTTTCAATTAGCAATAATCACGCCTCGGTTTGACCTCATTGGCTATGATACTGCCACTGCGCAAAGCTGATTGGGCCCCTGCCTAAGTTAAGGGGCCCCTTGTGGGACGGGCTTCTTTCAAGTGTGGCTACGGCTGCCCAGCCGATGCAATGGATTGTGGGAATCCATATGCTAACGAAGCCCTTTCAAAGGGCCGCCTTCCCGTCGCGCCGTAACCAAAGCACCCTTCTCCAGCGCAACACCAGGCGAGCGAGCCAACATCTGCCTTTTAACCAAGCACATCAGTCTCCTGAGAGACTGTCAAAAATTGCCAGTGCTGACTATATTTCAAGTCATCACGGCGGGGTATTGGGAAAAGTTTTCAATTAGCAATAATCACGCCTCGGTTTGACCTCATTGGCTATGATACTGCCACTGCGCAAAGCTGATTGGGCCCCTGCCTAAGTTAAGGGGCCCCTTGTGGGACGGGCTTCTTTCAAGTGTGGCTACGGCTGCCCAGCCGATGCAATGGATTGTGGGAATCCATATGCTAACGAAGCCCTTTCAAAGGGCCGCCTTCCCGTCGCGCCGTAACCAAAGCACCCTTCTCCAGCGCAACACCAGGCGAGCGAGCCAACATCTGCCTTTTAACCAAGCACATCAGTCTCCTGAGAGACTGTCAAAATTGCCAGTGCTGACTATATTTCAAGTCATCACGGCGGGGTATTGGGAAAAGTTTTCAATTAGCAATAATCACGCCTCGGTTTGACCTCATTGGCTATGATACTGCCACTGCGCAAAGCTGATTGGGCCCCTGCCTAAGTTAAGGGGCCCCTTGTGGGACGGGCTTCTTTCAAGTGTGGCTACGGCTGCCCAGCCGATGCAATGGATTGTGGGAATCCATATGCTAACGAAGCCCTTTCAAAGGGCCGCCTTCCCGTCGCGCCGTAACCAAAGCACCCTTCTCCAGCGCAACACCAGGCGAGCGAGCCAACATCTGCCTTTTAACCAAGCACATCAGTCTCCTGAGAGACTGTCAAAAATTGCCAGTGCTGACTATATTTCAAGTCATCACGGCGGGGTATTGGGAAAAGTTTTCAATTAGCAATAATCACGCCTCGGTTTGACCTCATTGGCTATGATACTGCCACTGCGCAAAGCTGATTGGGCCCCTGCCTAAGTTAAGGGGCCCCTTGTGGGACGGGCTTCTTTCAAGTGTGGCTACGGCTGCCCAGCCGATGCAATGGATTGTGGGAATCCATATGCTAACGAAGCCCTTTCAAAGGGCCGCCTTCCCGTCGCGCCGTAACCAAAGCACCCTTCTCCAGCGCAACACCAGGCGAGCGAGCCAACATCTGCCTTTTAACCAAGCACATCAGTCTCCTGAGAGACTGTCAAAAATTGCCAGTGCTGACTATATTTCAAGTCATCACGGCGGGGTATTGGGAAAAGTTTTCAATTAGCAATAATCACGCCTCGGTTTGACCTCATTGGCTATGATACTGCCACTGCGCAAAGCTGATTGGGCCCCTGCCTAAGTTAAGGGGCCCCTTGTGGGACGGGCTTCTTTCAAGTGTGGCTACGGCTGCCCAGCCGATGCAATGGATTGTGGGAATCCATATGCTAACGAAGCCCTTTCAAAGGGCCGCCTTCCCGTCGCGCCGTAACCAAAGCACCCTTCTCCAGCGCAACACCAGGCGAGCGAGCCAACATCTGCCTTTTAACCAAGCACATCAGTCTCCTGAGAGACTGTCAAAAATTGCCAGTGCTGACTATATTTCAAGTCATCACGGCGGGGTATTGGGAAAAGTTTTCAATTAGCAATAATCACGCCTCGGTTTGACCTCATTGGCTATGATACTGCCACTGCGCAAAGCTGATTGGGCCCCTGCCTAAGTTAAGGGGCCCCTTGTGGGACGGGCTTCTTTCAAGTGTGGCTACGGCTGCCCAGCCGATGCAATGGATTGTGGGAATCCATATGCTAACGAAGCCCTTTCAAAGGGCCGCCTTCCCGTCGCGCCGTAACCAAAGCACCCTTCTCCAGCGCAACACCAGGCGAGCGAGCCAACATCTGCCTTTTAACCAAGCACATCAGTCTCCTGAGAGACTGTCAAAAATTGCCAGTGCTGACTATATTTCAAGTCATCACGGCGGGGTATTGGGAAAAGTTTTCAATTAGCAATAATCACGCCTCGGTTTGACCTCATTGGCTATGATACTGCCACTGCGCAAAGCTGATTGGGCCCCTGCCTAAGTTAAGGGGCCCCTTGTGGGACGGGCTTCTTTCAAGTGTGGCTACGGCTGCCCAGCCGATGCAATGGATTGTGGGAATCCATATGCTAACGAAGCCCTTTCAAAGGGCCGCCTTCCCGTCGCGCCGTAACCAAAGCACCCTTCTCCAGCGCAACACCAGGCGAGCGAGCCAACATCTGCCTTTTAACCAAGCACATCAGTCTCCTGAGAGACTGTCAAAAATTGCCAGTGCTGACTATATTTCAAGTCATCACGGCGGGGTATTGGGAAAAGTTTTCAATTAGCAATAATCACGCCTCGGTTTGACCTCATTGGCTATGATACTGCCACTGCGCAAAGCTGATTGGGCCCCTGCCTAAGTTAAGGGGCCCCTTGTGGGACGGGCTTCTTTCAAGTGTGGCTACGGCTGCCCAGCCGATGCAATGGATTGTGGGAATCCATATGCTAACGAAGCCCTTTCAAAGGGCCGCCTTCCCGTCGCGCCGTAACCAAAGCACCCTTCTCCAGCGCAACACCAGGCGAGCGAGCCAACATCTGCCTTTTAACCAAGCACATCAGTCTCCTGAGAGACTGTCAAAAATTGCCAGTGCTGACTATATTTCAAGTCATCACGGCGGGGTATTGGGAAAAGTTTTCAATTAGCAATAATCACGCCTCGGTTTGACCTCATTGGCTATGATACTGCCACTGCGCAAAGCTGATTGGGCCCCTGCCTAAGTTAAGGGGCCCCTTGTGGGACGGGCTTCTTTCAAGTGTGGCTACGGCTGCCCAGCCGATGCAATGGATTGTGGGAATCCATATGCTAACGAAGCCCTTTCAAAGGGCCGCCTTCCCGTCGCGCCGTAACCAAAGCACCCTTCTCCAGCGCAACACCAGGCAAGCGAGCCAACATCTGCCTTTTAACCAAGCACATCAGTCTCCTGAGAGACTGTCAAAAATTGCCAGTGCTGACTATATTTCAAGTCATCACGGCGGGGTATTGGGAAAAGTTTTCAATTAGCAATAATCACGCCTCGGTTTGACCTCATTGGCTATGATACTGCCACTGCGCAAAGCTGATTGGGCCCCTGCCTAAGTTAAGGGGCCCCTTGTGGGACGGGCTTCTTTCAAGTGTGGCTACGGCTGCCCAGCCGATGCAATGGATTGTGGGAATCCATATGCTAACGAAGCCCTTTCAAAGGGCCGCCTTCCCGTCGCGCCGTAACCAAAGCACCCTTCTCCAGCGCAACACCAGGCGAGCGAGCCAACATCTGCCTTTTAACCAAGCACATCAGTCTCCTGAGAGACTGTCAAAAATTGCCAGTGCTGACTATATTTCAAGTCATCACGGCGGGGTATTGGGAAAAGTTTTCAATTAGCAATAATCACGCCTCGGTTTGACCTCATTGGCTATGATACTGCCACTGCGCAAAGCTGATTGGGCCCCTGCCTAAGTTAAGGGGCCCCTTGTGGGACGGGCTTCTTTCAAGTGTGGCTACGGCTGCCCAGCCGATGCAATGGATTGTGGGAATCCATATGCTAACGAAGCCCTTTCAAAGGGCCGCCTTCCCGTCGCGCCGTAACCAAAGCACCCTTCTCCAGCGCAACACCAGGCGAGCGAGCCAACATCTGCCTTTTAACCAAGCACATCAGTCTCCTGAGAGACTGTCAAAAATTGCCAGTGCTGACTATATTTCAAGTCATCACGGCGGGGTATTGGGAAAAGTTTTCAATTAGCAATAATCACGCCTCGGTTTGACCTCATTGGCTATGATACTGCCACTGCGCAAAGCTGATTGGGCCCCTGCCTAAGTTAAGGGGCCCCTTGTGGGACGGGCTTCTTTCAAGTGTGGCTACGGCTGCCCAGCCGATGCAATGGATTGTGGGAATCCATATGCTAACGAAGCCCTTTCAAAGGGCCGCCTTCCCGTCGCGCCGTAACCAAAGCACCCTTCTCCAGCGCAACACCAGGCAAGCGAGCCAACATCTGCCTTTTAACCAAGCACATCAGTCTCCTGAGAGACTGTCAAAAATTGCCAGTGCTGACTATATTTCAAGTCATCACGGCGGGGTATTGGGAAAAGTTTTCAATTAGCAATAATCACGCCTCGGTTTGACCTCATTGGCTATGATACTGCCACTGCGCAAAGCTGATTGGGCCCCTGCCTAAGTTAAGGGGCCCCTTGTGGGACGGGCTTCTTTCAAGTGTGGCTACGGCTGCCCAGCCGATGCAATGGATTGTGGGAATCCATATGCTAACGAAGCCCTTTCAAAGGGCCGCCTTCCCGTCGCGCCGTAACCAAAGCACCCTTCTCCAGCGCAACACCAGGCGAGCGAGCCAACATCTGCCTTTTAACCAAGCACATCAGTCTCCTGAGAGACTGTCAAAAATTGCCAGTGCTGACTATATTTCAAGTCATCACGGCGGGGTATTGGGAAAAGTTTTCAATTAGCAATAATCACGCCTCGGTTTGACCTCATTGGCTATGATACTGCCACTGCGCAAAGCTGATTGGGCCCCTGCCTAAGTTAAGGGGCCCCTTGTGGGACGGGCTTCTTTCAAGTGTGGCTACGGCTGCCCAGCCGATGCAATGGATTGTGGGAATCCATATGCTAACGAAGCCCTTTCAAAGGGCCGCCTTCCCGTCGCGCCGTAACCAAAGCACCCTTCTCCAGCGCAACACCAGGCGAGCGAGCCAACATCTGCCTTTTAACCAAGCACATCAGTCTCCTGAGAGACTGTCAAAAATTGCCAGTGCTGACTATATTTCAAGTCATCACGGCGGGGTATTGGGAAAAGTTTTCAATTAGCAATAATCACGCCTCGGTTTGACCTCATTGGCTATGATACTGCCACTGCGCAAAGCTGATTGGGCCCCTGCCTAAGTTAAGGGCCCCTTGTGGGACGGGCTTCTTTCAAGTGTGGCTACGGCTGCCCAGCCGATGCAATGGATTGTGGGAATCCATATGCTAACGAAGCCCTTTCAAAGGGCCGCCTTCCCGTCGCGCCGTAACCAAAGCACCCTTCTCCAGCGCAACACCAGGCGAGCGAGCCAACATCTGCCTTTTAACCAAGCACATCAGTCTCCTGAGAGACTGTCAAAAATTGCCAGTGCTGACTATATTTCAAGTCATCACGGCGGGGTATTGGGAAAAGTTTTCAATTAGCAATAATCACGCCTCGGTTTGACCTCATTGGCTATGATACTGCCACTGCGCAAAGCTGATTGGGCCCCTGCCTAAGTTAAGGGGCCCCTTGTGGGACGGGCTTCTTTCAAGTGTGGCTACGGCTGCCCAGCCGATGCAATGGATTGTGGGAATCCATATGCTAACGAAGCCCTTTCAAAGGGCCGCCTTCCCGTCGCGCCGTAACCAAAGCACCCTTCTCCAGCGCAACACCAGGCGAGCGAGCCAACATCTGCCTTTTAACCAAGCACATCAGTCTCCTGAGAGACTGTCAAAAATTGCCAGTGCTGACTATATTTCAAGTCATCACGGCGGGGTATTGGGAAAAGTTTTCAATTAGCAATAATCACGCCTCGGTTTGACCTCATTGGCTATGATACTGCCACTGCGCAAAGCTGATTGGGCCCCTGCCTAAGTTAAGGGGCCCCTTGTGGGACGGGCTTCTTTCAAGTGTGGCTACGGCTGCCCAGCCGATGCAATGGATTGTGGGAATCCATATGCTAACGAAGCCCTTTCAAAGGGCCGCCTTCCCGTCGCGCCGTAACCAAAGCACCCTTCTCCAGCGCAACACCAGGCGAGCGAGCCAACATCTGCCTTTTAACCAAGCACATCAGTCTCCTGAGAGACTGTCAAAAATTGCCAGTGCTGACTATATTTCAAGTCATCACGGCGGGGTATTGGGAAAAGTTTTCAATTAGCAATAATCACGCCTCGGTTTGACCTCATTGGCTATGATACTGCCACTGCGCAAAGCTGATTGGGCCCCTGCCTAAGTTAAGGGGCCCCTTGTGGGACGGGCTTCTTTCAAGTGTGGCTACGGCTGCCCAGCCGATGCAATGGATTGTGGGAATCCATATGCTAACGAAGCCCTTTCAAAGGGCCGCCTTCCCGTCGCGCCGTAACCAAAGCACCCTTCTCCAGCGCAACACCAGGCAAGCGAGCCAACATCTGCCTTTTAACCAAGCACATCAGTCTCCTGAGAGACTGTCAAAAATTGCCAGTGCTGACTATATTTCAAGTCATCACGGCGGGGTATTGGGAAAAGTTTTCAATTAGCAATAATCACGCCTCGGTTTGACCTCATTGGCTATGATACTGCCACTGCGCAAAGCTGATTGGGCCCCTGCCTAAGTTAAGGGGCCCCTTGTGGGACGGGCTTCTTTCAAGTGTGGCTACGGCTGCCCAGCCGATGCAATGGATTGTGGGAATCCATATGCTAACGAAGCCCTTTCAAAGGGCCGCCTTCCCGTCGCGCCGTAACCAAAGCACCCTTCTCCAGCGCAACACCAGGCGAGCGAGCCAACATCTGCCTTTTAACCAAGCACATCAGTCTCCTGAGAGACTGTCAAAAATTGCCAGTGCTGACTATATTTCAAGTCATCACGGCGGGGTATTGGGAAAAGTTTTCAATTAGCAATAATCACGCCTCGGTTTGACCTCATTGGCTATGATACTGCCACTGCGCAAAGCTGATTGGGCCCCTGCCTAAGTTAAGGGGCCCCTTGTGGGACGGGCTTCTTTCAAGTGTGGCTACGGCTGCCCAGCCGATGCAATGGATTGTGGGAATCCATATGCTAACGAAGCCCTTTCAAAGGGCCGCCTTCCCGTCGCGCCGTAACCAAAGCACCCTTCTCCAGCGCAACACCAGGCAAGCGAGCCAACATCTGCCTTTTAACCAAGCACATCAGTCTCCTGAGAGACTGTCAAAAATTGCCAGTGCTGACTATATTTCAAGTCATCACGGCGGGGTATTGGGAAAAGTTTTCAATTAGCAATAATCACGCCTCGGTTTGACCTCATTGGCTATGATACTGCCACTGCGCAAAGCTGATTGGGCCCCTGCCTAAGTTAAGGGGCCCCTTGTGGGACGGGCTTCTTTCAAGTGTGGCTACGGCTGCCCAGCCGATGCAATGGATTGTGGGAATCCATATGCTAACGAAGCCCTTTCAAAGGGCCGCCTTCCCGTCGCGCCGTAACCAAAGCACCCTTCTCCAGCGCAACACCAGGCAAGCGAGCCAACATCTGCCTTTTAACCAAGCACATCAGTCTCCTGAGAGACTGTCAAAAATTGCCAGTGCTGACTATATTTCAAGTCATCACGGCGGGGTATTGGGAAAAGTTTTCAATTAGCAATAATCACGCCTCGGTTTGACCTCATTGGCTATGATACTGCCACTGCGCAAAGCTGATTGGGCCCCTGCCTAAGTTAAGGGGCCCCTTGTGGGACGGGCTTCTTTCAAGTGTGGCTACGGCTGCCCAGCCGATGCAATGGATTGTGGGAATCCATATGCTAACGAAGCCCTTTCAAAGGGCCGCCTTCCCGTCGCGCCGTAACCAAAGCACCCTTCTCCAGCGCAACACCAGGCAAGCGAGCCAACATCTGCCTTTTAACCAAGCACATCAGTCTCCTGAGAGACTGTCAAAAATTGCCAGTGCTGACTATATTTCAAGTCATCACGGCGGGGTATTGGGAAAAGTTTTCAATTAGCAATAATCACGCCTCGGTTTGACCTCATTGGCTATGATACTGCCACTGCGCAAAGCTGATTGGGCCCCTGCCTAAGTTAAGGGGCCCCTTGTGGGACGGGCTTCTTTCAAGTGTGGCTACGGCTGCCCAGCCGATGCAATGGATTGTGGGAATCCATATGCTAACGAAGCCCTTTCAAAGGGCCGCCTTCCCGTCGCGCCGTAACCAAAGCACCCTTCTCCAGCGCAACACCAGGCAAGCGAGCCAACATCTGCCTTTTAACCAAGCACATCAGTCTCCTGAGAGACTGTCAAAAATTGCCAGTGCTGACTATATTTCAAGTCATCACGGCGGGGTATTGGGAAAAGTTTTCAATTAGCAATAATCACGCCTCGGTTTGACCTCATTGGCTATGATACTGCCACTGCGCAAAGCTGATTGGGCCCCTGCCTAAGTTAAGGGGCCCCTTGTGGGACGGGCTTCTTTCAAGTGTGGCTACGGCTGCCCAGCCGATGCAATGGATTGTGGGAATCCATATGCTAACGAAGCCCTTTCAAAGGGCCGCCTTCCCGTCGCGCCGTAACCAAAGCACCCTTCTCCAGCGCAACACCAGGCAAGCGAGCCAACATCTGCCTTTTAACCAAGCACATCAGTCTCCTGAGAGACTGTCAAAAATTGCCAGTGCTGACTATATTTCAAGTCATCACGGCGGGGTATTGGGAAAAGTTTTCAATTAGCAATAATCACGCCTCGGTTTGACCTCATTGGCTATGATACTGCCACTGCGCAAAGCTGATTGGGCCCCTGCCTAAGTTAAGGGGCCCCTTGTGGGACGGGCTTCTTTCAAGTGTGGCTACGGCTGCCCAGCCGATGCAATGGATTGTGGGAATCCATATGCTAACGAAGCCCTTTCAAAGGGCCGCCTTCCCGTCGCGCCGTAACCAAAGCACCCTTCTCCAGCGCAACACCAGGCAAGCGAGCCAACATCTGCCTTTTAACCAAGCACATCAGTCTCCTGAGAGACTGTCAAAAATTGCCAGTGCTGACTATATTTCAAGTCATCACGGCGGGGTATTGGGAAAAGTTTTCAATTAGCAATAATCACGCCTCGGTTTGACCTCATTGGCTATGATACTGCCACTGCGCAAAGCTGATTGGGCCCCTGCCTAAGTTAAGGGGCCCCTTGTGGGACGGGCTTCTTTCAAGTGTGGCTACGGCTGCCCAGCCGATGCAATGGATTGTGGGAATCCATATGCTAACGAAGCCCTTTCAAAGGGCCGCCTTCCCGTCGCGCCGTAACCAAAGCACCCTTCTCCAGCGCAACACCAGGCAAGCGAGCCAACATCTGCCTTTTAACCAAGCACATCAGTCTCCTGAGAGACTGTCAAAAATTGCCAGTGCTGACTATATTTCAAGTCATCACGGCGGGGTATTGGGAAAAGTTTTCAATTAGCAATAATCACGCCTCGGTTTGACCTCATTGGCTATGATACTGCCACTGCGCAAAGCTGATTGGGCCCCTGCCTAAGTTAAGGGGCCCCTTGTGGGACGGGCTTCTTTCAAGTGTGGCTACGGCTGCCCAGCCGATGCAATGGATTGTGGGAATCCATATGCTAACGAAGCCCTTTCAAAGGGCCGCCTTCCCGTCGCGCCGTAACCAAAGCACCCTTCTCCAGCGCAACACCAGGCAAGCGAGCCAACATCTGCCTTTTAACCAAGCACATCAGTCTCCTGAGAGACTGTCAAAAATTGCCAGTGCTGACTATATTTCAAGTCATCACGGCGGGGTATTGGGAAAAGTTTTCAATTAGCAATAATCACGCCTCGGTTTGACCTCATTGGCTATGATACTGCCACTGCGCAAAGCTGATTGGGCCCCTGCCTAAGTTAAGGGGCCCCTTGTGGGACGGGCTTCTTTCAAGTGTGGCTACGGCTGCCCAGCCGATGCAATGGATTGTGGGAATCCATATGCTAACGAAGCCCTTTCAAAGGGCCGCCTTCCCGTCGCGCCGTAACCAAAGCACCCTTCTCCAGCGCAACACCAGGCAAGCGAGCCAACATCTGCCTTTTAACCAAGCACATCAGTCTCCTGAGAGACTGTCAAAAATTGCCAGTGCTGACTATATTTCAAGTCATCACGGCGGGGTATTGGGAAAAGTTTTCAATTAGCAATAATCACGCCTCGGTTTGACCTCATTGGCTATGATACTGCCACTGCGCAAAGCTGATTGGGCCCCTGCCTAAGTTAAGGGGCCCCTTGTGGGACGGGCTTCTTTCAAGTGTGGCTACGGCTGCCCAGCCGATGCAATGGATTGTGGGAATCCATATGCTAACGAAGCCCTTTCAAAGGGCCGCCTTCCCGTCGCGCCGTAACCAAAGCACCCTTCTCCAGCGCAACACCAGGCAAGCGAGCCAACATCTGCCTTTTAACCAAGCACATCAGTCTCCTGAGAGACTGTCAAAAATTGCCAGTGCTGACTATATTTCAAGTCATCACGGCGGGGTATTGGGAAAAGTTTTCAATTAGCAATAATCACGCCTCGGTTTGACCTCATTGGCTATGATACTGCCACTGCGCAAAGCTGATTGGGCCCCTGCCTAAGTTAAGGGGCCCCTTGTGGGACGGGCTTCTTTCAAGTGTGGCTACGGCTGCCCAGCCGATGCAATGGATTGTGGGAATCCATATGCTAACGAAGCCCTTTCAAAGGGCCGCCTTCCCGTCGCGCCGTAACCAAAGCACCCTTCTCCAGCGCAACACCAGGCAAGCGAGCCAACATCTGCCTTTTAACCAAGCACATCAGTCTCCTGAGAGACTGTCAAAAATTGCCAGTGCTGACTATATTTCAAGTCATCACGGCGGGGTATTGGGAAAAGTTTTCAATTAGCAATAATCACGCCTCGGTTTGACCTCATTGGCTATGATACTGCCACTGCGCAAAGCTGATTGGGCCCCTGCCTAAGTTAAGGGGCCCCTTGTGGGACGGGCTTCTTTCAAGTGTGGCTACGGCTGCCCAGCCGATGCAATGGATTGTGGGAATCCATATGCTAACGAAGCCCTTTCAAAGGGCCGCCTTCCCGTCGCGCCGTAACCAAAGCACCCTTCTCCAGCGCAACACCAGGCAAGCGAGCCAACATCTGCCTTTTAACCAAGCACATCAGTCTCCTGAGAGACTGTCAAAAATTGCCAGTGCTGACTATATTTCAAGTCATCACGGCGGGGTATTGGGAAAAGTTTTCAATTAGCAATAATCACGCCTCGGTTTGACCTCATTGGCTATGATACTGCCACTGCGCAAAGCTGATTGGGCCCCTGCCTAAGTTAAGGGGCCCCTTGTGGGACGGGCTTCTTTCAAGTGTGGCTACGGCTGCCCAGCCGATGCAATGGATTGTGGGAATCCATATGCTAACGAAGCCCTTTCAAAGGGCCGCCTTCCCGTCGCGCCGTAACCAAAGCACCCTTCTCCAGCGCAACACCAGGCAAGCGAGCCAACATCTGCCTTTTAACCAAGCACATCAGTCTCCTGAGAGACTGTCAAAAATTGCCAGTGCTGACTATATTTCAAGTCATCACGGCGGGGTATTGGGAAAAGTTTTCAATTAGCAATAATCACGCCTCGGTTTGACCTCATTGGCTATGATACTGCCACTGCGCAAAGCTGATTGGGCCCCTGCCTAAGTTAAGGGGCCCCTTGTGGGACGGGCTTCTTTCAAGTGTGGCTACGGCTGCCCAGCCGATGCAATGGATTGTGGGAATCCATATGCTAACGAAGCCCTTTCAAAGGGCCGCCTTCCCGTCGCGCCGTAACCAAAGCACCCTTCTCCAGCGCAACACCAGGCAAGCGAGCCAACATCTGCCTTTTAACCAAGCACATCAGTCTCCTGAGAGACTGTCAAAAATTGCCAGTGCTGACTATATTTCAAGTCATCACGGCGGGGTATTGGGAAAAGTTTTCAATTAGCAATAATCACGCCTCGGTTTGACCTCATTGGCTATGATACTGCCACTGCGCAAAGCTGATTGGGCCCCTGCCTAAGTTAAGGGGCCCCTTGTGGGACGGGCTTCTTTCAAGTGTGGCTACGGCTGCCCAGCCGATGCAATGGATTGTGGGAATCCATATGCTAACGAAGCCCTTTCAAAGGGCCGCCTTCCCGTCGCGCCGTAACCAAAGCACCCTTCTCCAGCGCAACACCAGGCAAGCGAGCCAACATCTGCCTTTTAACCAAGCACATCAGTCTCCTGAGAGACTGTCAAAAATTGCCAGTGCTGACTATATTTCAAGTCATCACGGCGGGGTATTGGGAAAAGTTTTCAATTAGCAATAATCACGCCTCGGTTTGACCTCATTGGCTATGATACTGCCACTGCGCAAAGCTGATTGGGCCCCTGCCTAAGTTAAGGGGCCCCTTGTGGGACGGGCTTCTTTCAAGTGTGGCTACGGCTGCCCAGCCGATGCAATGGATTGTGGGAATCCATATGCTAACGAAGCCCTTTCAAAGGGCCGCCTTCCCGTCGCGCCGTAACCAAAGCACCCTTCTCCAGCGCAACACCAGGCAAGCGAGCCAACATCTGCCTTTTAACCAAGCACATCAGTCTCCTGAGAGACTGTCAAAAATTGCCAGTGCTGACTATATTTCAAGTCATCACGGCGGGGTATTGGGAAAAGTTTTCAATTAGCAATAATCACGCCTCGGTTTGACCTCATTGGCTATGATACTGCCACTGCGCAAAGCTGATTGGGCCCCTGCCTAAGTTAAGGGGCCCCTTGTGGGACGGGCTTCTTTCAAGTGTGGCTACGGCTGCCCAGCCGATGCAATGGATTGTGGGAATCCATATGCTAACGAAGCCCTTTCAAAGGGCCGCCTTCCCGTCGCGCCGTAACCAAAGCACCCTTCTCCAGCGCAACACCAGGCAAGCGAGCCAACATCTGCCTTTTAACCAAGCACATCAGTCTCCTGAGAGACTGTCAAAAATTGCCAGTGCTGACTATATTTCAAGTCATCACGGCGGGGTATTGGGAAAAGTTTTCAATTAGCAATAATCACGCCTCGGTTTGACCTCATTGGCTATGATACTGCCACTGCGCAAAGCTGATTGGGCCCCTGCCTAAGTTAAGGGGCCCCTTGTGGGACGGGCTTCTTTCAAGTGTGGCTACGGCTGCCCAGCCGATGCAATGGATTGTGGGAATCCATATGCTAACGAAGCCCTTTCAAAGGGCCGCCTTCCCGTCGCGCCGTAACCAAAGCACCCTTCTCCAGCGCAACACCAGGCAAGCGAGCCAACATCTGCCTTTTAACCAAGCACATCAGTCTCCTGAGAGACTGTCAAAAATTGCCAGTGCTGACTATATTTCAAGTCATCACGGCGGGGTATTGGGAAAAGTTTTCAATTAGCAATAATCACGCCTCGGTTTGACCTCATTGGCTATGATACTGCCACTGCGCAAAGCTGATTGGGCCCCTGCCTAAGTTAAGGGGCCCCTTGTGGGACGGGCTTCTTTCAAGTGTGGCTACGGCTGCCCAGCCGATGCAATGGATTGTGGGAATCCATATGCTAACGAAGCCCTTTCAAAGGGCCGCCTTCCCGTCGCGCCGTAACCAAAGCACCCTTCTCCAGCGCAACACCAGGCAAGCGAGCCAACATCTGCCTTTTAACCAAGCACATCAGTCTCCTGAGAGACTGTCAAAAATTGCCAGTGCTGACTATATTTCAAGTCATCACGGCGGGGGTATTGGGAAAAGTTTTCAATTAGCAATAATCACGCCTCGGTTTGACCTCATTGGCTATGATACTGCCACTGCGCAAAGCTGATTGGGCCCCTGCCTAAGTTAAGGGGCCCCTTGTGGGACGGGCTTCTTTCAAGTGTGGCTACGGCTGCCCAGCCGATGCAATGGATTGTGGGAATCCATATGCTAACGAAGCCCTTTCAAAGGGCCGCCTTCCCGTCGCGCCGTAACCAAAGCACCCTTCTCCAGCGCAACACCAGGCAAGCGAGCCAACATCTGCCTTTTAACCAAGCACATCAGTCTCCTGAGAGACTGTCAAAAATTGCCAGTGCTGACTATATTTCAAGTCATCACGGCGGGGTATTGGGAAAAGTTTTCAATTAGCAATAATCACGCCTCGGTTTGACCTCATTGGCTATGATACTGCCACTGCGCAAAGCTGATTGGGCCCCTGCCTAAGTTAAGGGGCCCCTTGTGGGACGGGCTTCTTTCAAGTGTGGCTACGGCTGCCCAGCCGATGCAATGGATTGTGGGAATCCATATGCTAACGAAGCCCTTTCAAAGGGCCGCCTTCCCGTCGCGCCGTAACCAAAGCACCCTTCTCCAGCGCAACACCAGGCAAGCGAGCCAACATCTGCCTTTTAACCAAGCACATCAGTCTCCTGAGAGACTGTCAAAAATTGCCAGTGCTGACTATATTTCAAGTCATCACGGCGGGGTATTGGGAAAAGTTTTCAATTAGCAATAATCACGCCTCGGTTTGACCTCATTGGCTATGATACTGCCACTGCGCAAAGCTGATTGGGCCCCTGCCTAAGTTAAGGGGCCCCTTGTGGGACGGGCTTCTTTCAAGTGTGGCTACGGCTGCCCAGCCGATGCAATGGATTGTGGGAATCCATATGCTAACGAAGCCCTTTCAAAGGGCCGCCTTCCCGTCGCGCCGTAACCAAAGCACCCTTCTCCAGCGCAACACCAGGCAAGCGAGCCAACATCTGCCTTTTAACCAAGCACATCAGTCTCCTGAGAGACTGTCAAAAATTGCCAGTGCTGACTATATTTCAAGTCATCACGGCGGGGTATTGGGAAAAGTTTTCAATTAGCAATAATCACGCCTCGGTTTGACCTCATTGGCTATGATACTGCCACTGCGCAAAGCTGATTGGGCCCCTGCCTAAGTTAAGGGGCCCCTTGTGGGACGGGCTTCTTTCAAGTGTGGCTACGGCTGCCCAGCCGATGCAATGGATTGTGGGAATCCATATGCTAACGAAGCCCTTTCAAAGGGCCGCCTTCCCGTCGCGCCGTAACCAAAGCACCCTTCTCCAGCGCAACACCAGGCAAGCGAGCCAACATCTGCCTTTTAACCAAGCACATCAGTCTCCTGAGAGACTGTCAAAAATTGCCAGTGCTGACTATATTTCAAGTCATCACGGCGGGGTATTGGGAAAAGTTTTCAATTAGCAATAATCACGCCTCGGTTTGACCTCATTGGCTATGATACTGCCACTGCGCAAAGCTGATTGGGCCCCTGCCTAAGTTAAGGGGCCCCTTGTGGGACGGGCTTCTTTCAAGTGTGGCTACGGCTGCCCAGCCGATGCAATGGATTGTGGGAATCCATATGCTAACGAAGCCCTTTCAAAGGGCCGCCTTCCCGTCGCGCCGTAACCAAAGCACCCTTCTCCAGCGCAACACCAGGCAAGCGAGCCAACATCTGCCTTTTAACCAAGCACATCAGTCTCCTGAGAGACTGTCAAAAATTGCCAGTGCTGACTATATTTCAAGTCATCACGGCGGGGTATTGGGAAAAGTTTTCAATTAGCAATAATCACGCCTCGGTTTGACCTCATTGGCTATGATACTGCCACTGCGCAAAGCTGATTGGGCCCCTGCCTAAGTTAAGGGGCCCCTTGTGGGACGGGCTTCTTTCAAGTGTGGCTACGGCTGCCCAGCCGATGCAATGGATTGTGGGAATCCATATGCTAACGAAGCCCTTTCAAAGGGCCGCCTTCCCGTCGCGCCGTAACCAAAGCACCCTTCTCCAGCGCAACACCAGGCAAGCGAGCCAACATCTGCCTTTTAACCAAGCACATCAGTCTCCTGAGAGACTGTCAAAAATTGCCAGTGCTGACTATATTTCAAGTCATCACGGCGGGGTATTGGGAAAAGTTTTCAATTAGCAATAATCACGCCTCGGTTTGACCTCATTGGCTATGATACTGCCACTGCGCAAAGCTGATTGGGCCCCTGCCTAAGTTAAGGGGCCCCTTGTGGGACGGGCTTCTTTCAAGTGTGGCTACGGCTGCCCAGCCGATGCAATGGATTGTGGGAATCCATATGCTAACGAAGCCCTTTCAAAGGGCCGCCTTCCCGTCGCGCCGTAACCAAAGCACCCTTCTCCAGCGCAACACCAGGCAAGCGAGCCAACATCTGCCTTTTAACCAAGCACATCAGTCTCCTGAGAGACTGTCAAAAATTGCCAGTGCTGACTATATTTCAAGTCATCACGGCGGGGTATTGGGAAAAGTTTTCAATTAGCAATAATCACGCCTCGGTTTGACCTCATTGGCTATGATACTGCCACTGCGCAAAGCTGATTGGGCCCCTGCCTAAGTTAAGGGGCCCCTTGTGGGACGGGCTTCTTTCAAGTGTGGCTACGGCTGCCCAGCCGATGCAATGGATTGTGGGAATCCATATGCTAACGAAGCCCTTTCAAAGGGCCGCCTTCCCGTCGCGCCGTAACCAAAGCACCCTTCTCCAGCGCAACACCAGGCAAGCGAGCCAACATCTGCCTTTTAACCAAGCACATCAGTCTCCTGAGAGACTGTCAAAAATTGCCAGTGCTGACTATATTTCAAGTCATCACGGCGGGGTATTGGGAAAAGTTTTCAATTAGCAATAATCACGCCTCGGTTTGACCTCATTGGCTATGATACTGCCACTGCGCAAAGCTGATTGGGCCCCTGCCTAAGTTAAGGGGCCCCTTGTGGGACGGGCTTCTTTCAAGTGTGGCTACGGCTGCCCAGCCGATGCAATGGATTGTGGGAATCCATATGCTAACGAAGCCCTTTCAAAGGGCCGCCTTCCCGTCGCGCCGTAACCAAAGCACCCTTCTCCAGCGCAACACCAGGCAAGCGAGCCAACATCTGCCTTTTAACCAAGCACATCAGTCTCCTGAGAGACTGTCAAAAATTGCCAGTGCTGACTATATTTCAAGTCATCACGGCGGGGTATTGGGAAAAGTTTTCAATTAGCAATAATCACGCCTCGGTTTGACCTCATTGGCTATGATACTGCCACTGCGCAAAGCTGATTGGGCCCCTGCCTAAGTTAAGGGGCCCCTTGTGGGACGGGCTTCTTTCAAGTGTGGCTACGGCTGCCCAGCCGATGCAATGGATTGTGGGAATCCATATGCTAACGAAGCCCTTTCAAAGGGCCGCCTTCCCGTCGCGCCGTAACCAAAGCACCCTTCTCCAGCGCAACACCAGGCAAGCGAGCCAACATCTGCCTTTTAACCAAGCACATCAGTCTCCTGAGAGACTGTCAAAAATTGCCAGTGCTGACTATATTTCAAGTCATCACGGCGGGGTATTGGGAAAAGTTTTCAATTAGCAATAATCACGCCTCGGTTTGACCTCATTGGCTATGATACTGCCACTGCGCAAAGCTGATTGGGCCCCTGCCTAAGTTAAGGGGCCCCTTGTGGGACGGGCTTCTTTCAAGTGTGGCTACGGCTGCCCAGCCGATGCAATGGATTGTGGGAATCCATATGCTAACGAAGCCCTTTCAAAGGGCCGCCTTCCCGTCGCGCCGTAACCAAAGCACCCTTCTCCAGCGCAACACCAGGCAAGCGAGCCAACATCTGCCTTTTAACCAAGCACATCAGTCTCCTGAGAGACTGTCAAAAATTGCCAGTGCTGACTATATTTCAAGTCATCACGGCGGGGTATTGGGAAAAGTTTTCAATTAGCAATAATCACGCCTCGGTTTGACCTCATTGGCTATGATACTGCCACTGCGCAAAGCTGATTGGGCCCCTGCCTAAGTTAAGGGGCCCCTTGTGGGACGGGCTTCTTTCAAGTGTGGCTACGGCTGCCCAGCCGATGCAATGGATTGTGGGAATCCATATGCTAACGAAGCCCTTTCAAAGGGCCGCCTTCCCGTCGCGCCGTAACCAAAGCACCCTTCTCCAGCGCAACACCAGGCAAGCGAGCCAACATCTGCCTTTTAACCAAGCACATCAGTCTCCTGAGAGACTGTCAAAAATTGCCAGTGCTGACTATATTTCAAGTCATCACGGCGGGGTATTGGGAAAAGTTTTCAATTAGCAATAATCACGCCTCGGTTTGACCTCATTGGCTATGATACTGCCACTGCGCAAAGCTGATTGGGCCCCTGCCTAAGTTAAGGGGCCCCTTGTGGGACGGGCTTCTTTCAAGTGTGGCTACGGCTGCCCAGCCGATGCAATGGATTGTGGGAATCCATATGCTAACGAAGCCCTTTCAAAGGGCCGCCTTCCCGTCGCGCCGTAACCAAAGCACCCTTCTCCAGCGCAACACCAGGCAAGCGAGCCAACATCTGCCTTTTAACCAAGCACATCAGTCTCCTGAGAGACTGTCAAAAATTGCCAGTGCTGACTATATTTCAAGTCATCACGGCGGGGTATTGGGAAAAGTTTTCAATTAGCAATAATCACGCCTCGGTTTGACCTCATTGGCTATGATACTGCCACTGCGCAAAGCTGATTGGGCCCCTGCCTAAGTTAAGGGGCCCCTTGTGGGACGGGCTTCTTTCAAGTGTGGCTACGGCTGCCCAGCCGATGCAATGGATTGTGGGAATCCATATGCTAACGAAGCCCTTTCAAAGGGCCGCCTTCCCGTCGCGCCGTAACCAAAGCACCCTTCTCCAGCGCAACACCAGGCAAGCGAGCCAACATCTGCCTTTTAACCAAGCACATCAGTCTCCTGAGAGACTGTCAAAAATTGCCAGTGCTGACTATATTTCAAGTCATCACGGCGGGGGTATTGGGAAAAGTTTTCAATTAGCAATAATCACGCCTCGGTTTGACCTCATTGGCTATGATACTGCCACTGCGCAAAGCTGATTGGGCCCCTGCCTAAGTTAAGGGGCCCCTTGTGGGACGGGCTTCTTTCAAGTGTGGCTACGGCTGCCCAGCCGATGCAATGGATTGTGGGAATCCATATGCTAACGAAGCCCTTTCAAAGGGCCGCCTTCCCGTCGCGCCGTAACCAAAGCACCCTTCTCCAGCGCAACACCAGGCAAGCGAGCCAACATCTGCCTTTTAACCAAGCACATCAGTCTCCTGAGAGACTGTCAAAAATTGCCAGTGCTGACTATATTTCAAGTCATCACGGCGGGGTATTGGGAAAAGTTTTCAATTAGCAATAATCACGCCTCGGTTTGACCTCATTGGCTATGATACTGCCACTGCGCAAAGCTGATTGGGCCCCTGCCTAAGTTAAGGGGCCCCTTGTGGGACGGGCTTCTTTCAAGTGTGGCTACGGCTGCCCAGCCGATGCAATGGATTGTGGGAATCCATATGCTAACGAAGCCCTTTCAAAGGGCCGCCTTCCCGTCGCGCCGTAACCAAAGCACCCTTCTCCAGCGCAACACCAGGCAAGCGAGCCAACATCTGCCTTTTAACCAAGCACATCAGTCTCCTGAGAGACTGTCAAAAATTGCCAGTGCTGACTATATTTCAAGTCATCACGGCGGGGTATTGGGAAAAGTTTTCAATTAGCAATAATCACGCCTCGGTTTGACCTCATTGGCTATGATACTGCCACTGCGCAAAGCTGATTGGGCCCCTGCCTAAGTTAAGGGGCCCCTTGTGGGACGGGCTTCTTTCAAGTGTGGCTACGGCTGCCCAGCCGATGCAATGGATTGTGGGAATCCATATGCTAACGAAGCCCTTTCAAAGGGCCGCCTTCCCGTCGCGCCGTAACCAAAGCACCCTTCTCCAGCGCAACACCAGGCAAGCGAGCCAACATCTGCCTTTTAACCAAGCACATCAGTCTCCTGAGAGACTGTCAAAAATTGCCAGTGCTGACTATATTTCAAGTCATCACGGCGGGGTATTGGGAAAAGTTTTCAATTAGCAATAATCACGCCTCGGTTTGACCTCATTGGCTATGATACTGCCACTGCGCAAAGCTGATTGGGCCCCTGCCTAAGTTAAGGGGCCCCTTGTGGGACGGGCTTCTTTCAAGTGTGGCTACGGCTGCCCAGCCGATGCAATGGATTGTGGGAATCCATATGCTAACGAAGCCCTTTCAAAGGGCCGCCTTCCCGTCGCGCCGTAACCAAAGCACCCTTCTCCAGCGCAACACCAGGCAAGCGAGCCAACATCTGCCTTTTAACCAAGCACATCAGTCTCCTGAGAGACTGTCAAAAATTGCCAGTGCTGACTATATTTCAAGTCATCACGGCGGGGTATTGGGAAAAGTTTTCAATTAGCAATAATCACGCCTCGGTTTGACCTCATTGGCTATGATACTGCCACTGCGCAAAGCTGATTGGGCCCCTGCCTAAGTTAAGGGGCCCCTTGTGGGACGGGCTTCTTTCAAGTGTGGCTACGGCTGCCCAGCCGATGCAATGGATTGTGGGAATCCATATGCTAACGAAGCCCTTTCAAAGGGCCGCCTTCCCGTCGCGCCGTAACCAAAGCACCCTTCTCCAGCGCAACACCAGGCAAGCGAGCCAACATCTGCCTTTTAACCAAGCACATCAGTCTCCTGAGAGACTGTCAAAAATTGCCAGTGCTGACTATATTTCAAGTCATCACGGCGGGGTATTGGGAAAAGTTTTCAATTAGCAATAATCACGCCTCGGTTTGACCTCATTGGCTATGATACTGCCACTGCGCAAAGCTGATTGGGCCCCTGCCTAAGTTAAGGGGCCCCTTGTGGGACGGGCTTCTTTCAAGTGTGGCTACGGCTGCCCAGCCGATGCAATGGATTGTGGGAATCCATATGCTAACGAAGCCCTTTCAAAGGGCCGCCTTCCCGTCGCGCCGTAACCAAAGCACCCTTCTCCAGCGCAACACCAGGCAAGCGAGCCAACATCTGCCTTTTAACCAAGCACATCAGTCTCCTGAGAGACTGTCAAAAATTGCCAGTGCTGACTATATTTCAAGTCATCACGGCGGGGTATTGGGAAAAGTTTTCAATTAGCAATAATCACGCCTCGGTTTGACCTCATTGGCTATGATACTGCCACTGCGCAAAGCTGATTGGGCCCCTGCCTAAGTTAAGGGGCCCCTTGTGGGACGGGCTTCTTTCAAGTGTGGCTACGGCTGCCCAGCCGATGCAATGGATTGTGGGAATCCATATGCTAACGAAGCCCTTTCAAAGGGCCGCCTTCCCGTCGCGCCGTAACCAAAGCACCCTTCTCCAGCGCAACACCAGGCAAGCGAGCCAACATCTGCCTTTTAACCAAGCACATCAGTCTCCTGAGAGACTGTCAAAAATTGCCAGTGCTGACTATATTTCAAGTCATCACGGCGGGGTATTGGGAAAAGTTTTCAATTAGCAATAATCACGCCTCGGTTTGACCTCATTGGCTATGATACTGCCACTGCGCAAAGCTGATTGGGCCCCTGCCTAAGTTAAGGGGCCCCTTGTGGGACGGGCTTCTTTCAAGTGTGGCTACGGCTGCCCAGCCGATGCAATGGATTGTGGGAATCCATATGCTAACGAAGCCCTTTCAAAGGGCCGCCTTCCCGTCGCGCCGTAACCAAAGCACCCTTCTCCAGCGCAACACCAGGCAAGCGAGCCAACATCTGCCTTTTAACCAAGCACATCAGTCTCCTGAGAGACTGTCAAAAATTGCCAGTGCTGACTATATTTCAAGTCATCACGGCGGGGTATTGGGAAAAGTTTTCAATTAGCAATAATCACGCCTCGGTTTGACCTCATTGGCTATGATACTGCCACTGCGCAAAGCTGATTGGGCCCCTGCCTAAGTTAAGGGGCCCCTTGTGGGACGGGCTTCTTTCAAGTGTGGCTACGGCTGCCCAGCCGATGCAATGGATTGTGGGAATCCATATGCTAACGAAGCCCTTTCAAAGGGCCGCCTTCCCGTCGCGCCGTAACCAAAGCACCCTTCTCCAGCGCAACACCAGGCAAGCGAGCCAACATCTGCCTTTTAACCAAGCACATCAGTCTCCTGAGAGACTGTCAAAAATTGCCAGTGCTGACTATATTTCAAGTCATCACGGCGGGGTATTGGGAAAAGTTTTCAATTAGCAATAATCACGCCTCGGTTTGACCTCATTGGCTATGATACTGCCACTGCGCAAAGCTGATTGGGCCCCTGCCTAAGTTAAGGGGCCCCTTGTGGGACGGGCTTCTTTCAAGTGTGGCTACGGCTGCCCAGCCGATGCAATGGATTGTGGGAATCCATATGCTAACGAAGCCCTTTCAAAGGGCCGCCTTCCCGTCGCGCCGTAACCAAAGCACCCTTCTCCAGCGCAACACCAGGCAAGCGAGCCAACATCTGCCTTTTAACCAAGCACATCAGTCTCCTGAGAGACTGTCAAAAATTGCCAGTGCTGACTATATTTCAAGTCATCACGGCGGGGTATTGGGAAAAGTTTTCAATTAGCAATAATCACGCCTCGGTTTGACCTCATTGGCTATGATACTGCCACTGCGCAAAGCTGATTGGGCCCCTGCCTAAGTTAAGGGGCCCCTTGTGGGACGGGCTTCTTTCAAGTGTGGCTACGGCTGCCCAGCCGATGCAATGGATTGTGGGAATCCATATGCTAACGAAGCCCTTTCAAAGGGCCGCCTTCCCGTCGCGCCGTAACCAAAGCACCCTTCTCCAGCGCAACACCAGGCAAGCGAGCCAACATCTGCCTTTTAACCAAGCACATCAGTCTCCTGAGAGACTGTCAAAAATTGCCAGTGCTGACTATATTTCAAGTCATCACGGCGGGGTATTGGGAAAAGTTTTCAATTAGCAATAATCACGCCTCGGTTTGACCTCATTGGCTATGATACTGCCACTGCGCAAAGCTGATTGGGCCCCTGCCTAAGTTAAGGGGCCCCTTGTGGGACGGGCTTCTTTCAAGTGTGGCTACGGCTGCCCAGCCGATGCAATGGATTGTGGGAATCCATATGCTAACGAAGCCCTTTCAAAGGGCCGCCTTCCCGTCGCGCCGTAACCAAAGCACCCTTCTCCAGCGCAACACCAGGCAAGCGAGCCAACATCTGCCTTTTAACCAAGCACATCAGTCTCCTGAGAGACTGTCAAAAATTGCCAGTGCTGACTATATTTCAAGTCATCACGGCGGGGTATTGGGAAAAGTTTTCAATTAGCAATAATCACGCCTCGGTTTGACCTCATTGGCTATGATACTGCCACTGCGCAAAGCTGATTGGGCCCCTGCCTAAGTTAAGGGGCCCCTTGTGGGACGGGCTTCTTTCAAGTGTGGCTACGGCTGCCCAGCCGATGCAATGGATTGTGGGAATCCATATGCTAACGAAGCCCTTTCAAAGGGCCGCCTTCCCGTCGCGCCGTAACCAAAGCACCCTTCTCCAGCGCAACACCAGGCAAGCGAGCCAACATCTGCCTTTTAACCAAGCACATCAGTCTCCTGAGAGACTGTCAAAAATTGCCAGTGCTGACTATATTTCAAGTCATCACGGCGGGGTATTGGGAAAAGTTTTCAATTAGCAATAATCACGCCTCGGTTTGACCTCATTGGCTATGATACTGCCACTGCGCAAAGCTGATTGGGCCCCTGCCTAAGTTAAGGGGCCCCTTGTGGGACGGGCTTCTTTCAAGTGTGGCTACGGCTGCCCAGCCGATGCAATGGATTGTGGGAATCCATATGCTAACGAAGCCCTTTCAAAGGGCCGCCTTCCCGTCGCGCCGTAACCAAAGCACCCTTCTCCAGCGCAACACCAGGCAAGCGAGCCAACATCTGCCTTTTAACCAAGCACATCAGTCTCCTGAGAGACTGTCAAAAATTGCCAGTGCTGACTATATTTCAAGTCATCACGGCGGGGTATTGGGAAAAGTTTTCAATTAGCAATAATCACGCCTCGGTTTGACCTCATTGGCTATGATACTGCCACTGCGCAAAGCTGATTGGGCCCCTGCCTAAGTTAAGGGGCCCCTTGTGGGACGGGCTTCTTTCAAGTGTGGCTACGGCTGCCCAGCCGATGCAATGGATTGTGGGAATCCATATGCTAACGAAGCCCTTTCAAAGGGCCGCCTTCCCGTCGCGCCGTAACCAAAGCACCCTTCTCCAGCGCAACACCAGGCAAGCGAGCCAACATCTGCCTTTTAACCAAGCACATCAGTCTCCTGAGAGACTGTCAAAAATTGCCAGTGCTGACTATATTTCAAGTCATCACGGCGGGGTATTGGGAAAAGTTTTCAATTAGCAATAATCACGCCTCGGTTTGACCTCATTGGCTATGATACTGCCACTGCGCAAAGCTGATTGGGCCCCTGCCTAAGTTAAGGGGCCCCTTGTGGGACGGGCTTCTTTCAAGTGTGGCTACGGCTGCCCAGCCGATGCAATGGATTGTGGGAATCCATATGCTAACGAAGCCCTTTCAAAGGGCCGCCTTCCCGTCGCGCCGTAACCAAAGCACCCTTCTCCAGCGCAACACCAGGCAAGCGAGCCAACATCTGCCTTTTAACCAAGCACATCAGTCTCCTGAGAGACTGTCAAAAATTGCCAGTGCTGACTATATTTCAAGTCATCATGGCGGGGTATTGGGAAAAGTTTTCAATTAGCAATAATCACGCCTCGGTTTGACCTCATTGGCTATGATACTGCCACTGCGCAAAGCTGATTGGGCCCCTGCCTAAGTTAAGGGGCCCCTTGTGGGACGGGCTTCTTTCAAGTCTGGCTACGGCTGCCCAGCCGATGCAATGGATTGTGGGAATCCATATGCTAACGAAGCCCTTTCAAAGGGCCGCCTTCCCGTCGCGCCGTAACCAAAGCACCCTTCTCCAGCGCAACACCAGGCAAGCGAGCCAACATCTGCCTTTTAACCAAGCACATCAGTCTCCTGAGAGACTGTCAAAAATTGCCAGTGCTGACTATATTTCAAGTCATCACAGCGGGGTATTGGGAAAAGTTTTCAATTAGCAATAATCACGCCTCGGTTTGACCTCATTGGCTATGATACTGCCACTGCGCAAAGCTGATTGGGCCCCTGCCTAAGTTAAGGGGCCCCTTGTGGGACGGGCTTCTTTCAAGTGTGGCTACGGCTGCCCAGCCGATGCAATGGATTGTGGGAATCCATATGCTAACGAAGCCCTTTCAAAGGGCCCCCTTCCCGTCGCGCCGTAACCAAAGCACCCTTCTCCAGCGCAACACCAGGCAAGCGAGCCAACATCTGCCTTTTAACCAAGCACATCAGTCTCCTGAGAGACTGTCAAAAATTGCCAGTGCTGACTATATTTCAAGTCATCACGGCGGGGTATTGGGAAAAGTTTTCAATTAGCAATAATCACGCCTCGGTTTGACCTCATTGGCTATGATACTGCCACTGCGCAAAGCTGATTGGGCGCCTGCCTAAGTTAAGGGGCCCCTTGTGGGACGGGCTTCTTTCAAGTGTGGCTACGGCTGCCCAGCCGATGCAATGGATTGTGGGAATCCATATGCTAACGAAGCCCTTTCCAAGGGCCGCCTTCCCGTCGCGCCGTAACCAAAGCACCCTTCTCCAGCGCAACACCAGGCAAGCGAGCCAACATCTGCCTTTTAACCAAGCACATCAGTCTCCTGAGAGACTGTCAAAAATTGCCAGTGCTGACTATATTTCAAGTCATCACGGCGGGGTACTGGGAAAAGTTTTCAATTAGCAATAATCACGCCTCGGTTTGACCTCATTGGCTATGATACTGCCACTGCGCAAAGCTGATTGGACCCCTGCCTAAGTTAAGGGGCCCCTTGTGGGACGGGCTTCTTTCAAGTGTGGCTACGGCTGCCCAGCCGATGCAATGGATTGTGGGAATCCATATGCTAACGAAGCCCTTTCCAAGGGCCGCCTTCCCGTCGCGCCGTAACCAAAGCACCCCTCTCCAGCGCAACACCAGGCAAGCGAGCCAACATCTGCCTTTTAACCAAGCACATCAGTCTCCTGAGAGACTGTCAAAAATTGCCAGTGCTGACTATATTTCAAGTCATCACGGCGGGGTATTGGGAAAAGTTTTCAATTAGCAATAATCACGCCTCGGTTTGACCTCATTGGCTATGATACTGCCACTGCGCAAAGCTGATTGGGCCCCTGCCTAAGATAAAGGGCCCCTTGTGGGACGGGCTTCTTTCAAGTGTGGCTATGGCTGCCCAGCCGATGCAATGGATTGTGGGAATCCATATGCTAACGAAGCCCTTTCAAAAGGCCGCCTTCCCGTCGCGCCGTAACCAAAGCACCCTTCTCCAGCGCAACACCAGGCAAGCGAGCCAACATCTGCCTTTTAACCAAGCACATCAGTCTCCTGAGAGACTGTCAAAAATTGCCAGTGCTGACTATATTTCAAGTCATCACGGCGGGGTATTGGGAAAAGTTTTCAATTAGCAATAATCACACCTCGGTTTGACCTCATTGGCTATGATACTGCCACTGCGCAAAGCTGATTGTGCCCCTGCCTAAGTTAAGGGGCCCCTTGTGGGACGGGCTTCTTTCAAGTGTGGCTACGGCTGCCCAGCCGATGCAATGGATTGTGGGAATCCATATGCTAACGAAGCCCTTTCAAAGGGCCGCCTGCCCGTCGCGCCGTAACCAAAGCACCCTTCTCCAGCGCAACACCAGGCAAGCGAGCCAACATCTGCCTTTTAACCAAGCACATCAGTCTCCTGAGAGACTGTCAAAAATTGCCAGTGCTGGCTATATTTCAAGTCATCACGGCGGGGTATTGGGAAAAGTTTTCAATTAGCAATAATCACGCCTCGGTTTGACCTCATTGGCTATGATACTGCCACTGCGCAAAGCTGATTGGGCCCCTGCCTAAGTTAAGGGGCCCCTTGTGGGACGGGCTTCTTTCAAGTGTGGCTACGGCTGCCCAGCCGATGCAATGGATTGTGGGAATCCATATGCTAACGAAGCCCTTTCAAAGGGCCGCCTTCCCGTCGCGCCGTAACCAAAGCACCCTTCTCCAGCGCAACACCAGGCAAGCGAGCCAACATCTGCCTTTTAACCAAGCACATCAGTCTCCTGAGAGACTGTCAAAAATTGCCAGTGCTGACTATATTTCAAGTCATCACGGCGGGGTATTGGGAAAAGTTTTCAATTAGCAATAATCACGCCTCGGTTTGACCTCATTGGCTATGATACTGCCACTGCGCAAAGCTGATTGGGCCCCTGCCTAAGTTAAGGGGCCCCTTGTGGGACGGGCTTCTTTCAAGTGTGGCTACGGCTGCCCAGCCGATGCAATGGATTGTGGGAATCCATATGCTAACGAAGCCCTTTCAAAGGGCCGCCTTCCCGTCGCGCCGTAACCAAAGCACCCTTCTCCAGCGCAACACCAGGCAAGCGAGCCAACATCTGCCTTTTAACCAAGCACATCAGTCTCCTGAGAGACTGTCAAAAATTGCCAGTGCTGACTATATTTCAAGTCATCATGGCGGGGTATTGGGAAAAGTTTTCAATTAGCAATAATCACGCCTCGGTTTGACCTCATTGGCTATGATACTGCCACTGCGCAAAGCTGATTGGGCCCCTGCCTAAGATAAGGGGCCCCTTGTGGGACGGGCTTCTTTCAAGTGTGGCTACGGCTGCCCAGCCGATGCAATGGATTGTGGGAATCCATATGCTAACGAAGCCCTTTCAAAAGGCCGCCTTCCCGTCGCGCCGTAACCAAAGCACCCTTCTCCAGCGCAACACCAGGCAAGCGAGCCAACATCTGCCTTTTAACCAAGCACATCAGTCTCCTGAGAGACTGTCAAAAATTGCCAGTGCTGACTATATTTCAAGTCATCACGGCGGGGTATTGGGAAAAGTTTTCAATTAGCAATAATCACGCCTCGGTTTGACCTCATTGGCTATGATACTGCCACTGCGCAAAGCTGATTGGGCCCCTGCCTAAGTTAAGGGGCCCCTTGTGGGACGGGCTTCTTTCAAGTGTGGCTACGGCTGCCCAGCCGATGCAATGGATTGTGGGAATCCATATGCTAACGAAGCCCTTTCAAAGGGCCACCTTCCCGTCGCGCCGTAACCAAAGCACCCTTCTCCAGCGCAACACCAGGCAAGCGAGCCAACATCTGCCTTTTAACCAAGCACATCAGTCTCCTGAGAGACTGTCAAAAATTGCCAGTGCTGACTATATTTCAAGTCATCACGGCGGGGTATTGGGAAAAGTTTTCAATTAGCAATAATCACGCCTCGGTTTGACCTCATTGGCTATGATACTGCCACTGCGCAAAGCTGATTGGGCCCCTGCCTAAGTTAAGGGGCCCCTTGTGGGACGGGCTTCTTTCAAGTGTGGCTACGGCTGCCCAGCCGATGCAATGGATTGTGGGAATCCATATGCTAACGAAGCCCTTTCCAAGGGCCGCCTTCCCGTCGCGCCGTAACCAAAGCACCCTTCTCCAGCGCAACACCAGGCAAGCGAGCCAACATCTGCCTTTTAACCAAGCACATCAGTCTCCTGAGAGACTGTCAAAAATTGCCAGTGCTGACTATATTTCAAGTCATCACGGCGGGGTATTGGGAAAAGTTTACAATTAGCAATAATCACGCCTCGGTTTGACCTCATTGGCTATGATACTGCCACTGCGCAAAGCTGATTGGGCCCCTGCCTAAGTTAAGGGGCCCCTTGTGGGACGGGCTTCTTTCAAGTGTGGCTACGGCTGCCCAGCCGATGCAATGGATTGTGGGAATCCATATGCTAACGAAGCCCTTTCAAAGGGCCGCCTTCCCGTCGCGCCGTAACCAAAGCACCCTTCTCCAGCGCAACACCAGGCAAGCGAGCCAACATCTGCCTTTTAACCAAGCACATCAGTCTCCTGAGAGACTGTCAAAAATTGCCAGTGCTGACTATATTTCAAGTCATCACGGCGGGGTATTGGGAAAAGTTTTCAATTAGCAATAATCACGCCTCGGTTTGACCTCATTGGCTATGATACTGCCACTGCGCAAAGCTGATTGGGCCCCTGCCTAAGTTAAGGGGCCCCTTGTGGGACGGGCTTCTTTCAAGTGTGGCTACGGCTGCCCAGCCGATGCAATGGATTGTGGGAATCCATATGCTAACGAAGCCCTTTCCAAGGGCCGCCTTCCCGTCGCGCCGTAACCAAAGCACCCTTCTCCAGCGCAACACCAGGCAAGCGAGCCAACATCTGCCTTTTAACCAAGCACATCAGTCTCCTGAGAGACTGTCAAAAATTGCCAGTGCTGACTATATTTCAAGTCATCACGGCGGGGTATTGGGAAAAGTTTTCAATTAGCAATAATCACGCCTCGGTTTGACCTCATTGGCTATGATACTGCCACTGCGCAAAGCTGATTGGGCCCCTGCCTAAGTTAAGGGGCCCCTTGTGGGACGGGCTTCTTTCAAGTGTGGCTACGGCTGCCCAGCCGATGCAATGGATTGTGGGAATCCATATGCTAACGAAGCCCTTTCAAAGGGCCGCCTTCCCGTCGCGCCGTAACCAAAGCACCCTTCTCCAGCGCAACACCAGGCAAGCGAGCCAACATCTGCCTTTTAACCAAGCACATCAGTCTCCTGAGAGACTGTCAAAAATTGCCAGTGCTGACTATATTTCAAGTCATCACGGCGGGGTATTGGGAAAAGTTTTCAATTAGCAATAATCACGCCTCGGTTTGACCTCATTGGCTATGATACTGCCACTGCGCAAAGCTGATTGGGCGCCTGCCTAAGTTAAGGGGCCCCTTGTGGGACGGGCTTCTTTCAAGTGTGGCTACGGCTGCCCAGCCGATGCAATGGATTGTGGGAATCCATATGCTAACGAAGCCCTTTCCAAGGGCCGCCTTCCCGTCGCGCCGTAACCAAAGCACCCTTCTCCAGCGCAACACCAGGCAAGCGAGCCAACATCTGCCTTTTAACCAAGCACATCAGTCTCCTGAGAGACTGTCAAAAATTGCCAGTGCTGACTATATTTCAAGTCATCACGGCGGGGTATTGGGAAAAGTTTTCAATTAGCAATAATCACGCTTCGGTTTGACCTCATTGGCTATGATACTGCCACTGCGCAAAGCTGATTGGGCCCCTGCCTAAGTTAAGGGGCCCCTTGTGGGACGGGCTTCTTTCAAGTGTGGCTACGGCTGCCCAGCCGATGCAATGGATTGTGGGAATCCATATGCTAACGAAGCCCTTTCAAAGGGCCGCCTTCCCGTCGCGCCGTAACCAAAGCACCCTTCTCCAGCGCAACACCAGGCAAGCGAGCCAACATCTGCCTTTTAACCAAGCACATCAGTCTCCTGAGAGACTGTCAAAAATTGCCAGTGCTGACTATATTTCAAGTCATCACGGCGGGGTATTGGGAAAAGTTTTCAATTAGCAATAATCACGCCTCGGTTTGACCTCATTGGCTATGATACTGCCACTGCGCAAAGCTGATTGGGCCCCTGCCTAAGTTAAGGGGCCCCTTGTGGGACGGGCTTCTTTCAAGTGTGGCTACGGCTGCCCAGCCGATGCAATGGATTGTGGGAATCCATATGCTAACGAAGCCCTTTCCAAGGGCCGCCTTCCCGTCGCGCCGTAACCAAAGCACCCTTCTCCAGCGCAACACCAGGCAAGCGAGCCAACATCTGCCTTTTAACCAAGCACATCAGTCTCCTGAGAGACTGTCAAAAATTGCCAGTGCTGACTATATTTCAAGTCATCACGGCGGGGTATTGGGAAAAGTTTTCAATTAGCAATAATCACGCCTCGGTTTGACCTCATTGGCTATGATACTGCCACTGCGCAAAGCTGATTGGGCCCCTGCCTAAGTTAAGGGGCCCCTTGTGGGACGGGCTTCTTTCAAGTGTGGCTACGGCTGCCCAGCCGATGCAATGGATTGTGGGAATCCATATGCTAACGAAGCCCTTTCAAAGGGCCGCCTTCCCGCCGCGCCGTAACAGAAGCACCCTTCACCAGCGCAACACCAGGCAAGCGAGCCAACATCTGCCTTTTAACCAAGCACATCAGTCTCCTGAGAGACTGTCAAAAATTGCCAGTGCTGACTATATTTCAAGTCATCACGGCGGGGTATTGGGAAAAGTTTTCAATTAGCAATAATCACGCCTCGGTTTGACCTCATTGGCTATGATACTGCCACTGCGCAAAGCTGATTGGGCCCCTGCCTAAGTTAAGGGGCCCCTTGTGGGACGGGCTTCTTTCAAGTGTGGCTACGGCTGCCCAGCCGATGCAATGGATTGTGGGAATCCATATGCTAACGAAGCCCTTTCAAAGGGCCGCCTTCCCGTCGCGCCGTAACCAAAGCACCCTTCTCCAGCGCAACACCAGGCAAGCGAGCCAACATCTGCCTTTTAACCAAGCACATCAGTCTCCTGAGAGACTGTCAAAAATTGCCAGTGCTGACTATATTTCAAGTCATCACGGCGGGGTATTGGGAAAAGTTTTCAATTAGCAATAATCACGCCTCAGTTTGACCTCATTGGCTATGATACTGCCACTGCGCAAAGCTGATTGGGCCCCTGCCTAAGTTAAGGGGCCCCTTGTGGGACGGGCTTCTTTCAAGTGTGGCTACGGCTGCCCAGCCGATGCAATGGATTGTGGGAATCCATATGCTAACAAAGCCCTTTCCAAGGGCCGCCTTCCCGTCGCGCCGTAACCAAAGCACCCTTCTCCAGCGCAACACCAGGCAAGCGAGCCAACATCTGCCTTTTAACCAAGCACATCAGTCTCCTGAGAGACTGTCAAAAATTGCCAGTGCTGACTATATTTCAAGTCATCACGGCGGGGTATTGGGAAAAGTTTTCAATTAGCAATAATCACGCCTCGGTTTGACCTCATTGGCTATAATACTGCCACTGCGCAAAGCTGATTGGGCCCCTGCCTAAGTTAAGGGGCCCCTTGTGGGACGGGCTTCTTTCAAGTGTGGCTACGGCTGCCCAGCCGATGCAATGGATTGTGGGAATCCATATGCTAACGAAGCCCTTTCAAAGGGCCGCCTTCCCGTCGCGCCGTAACCAAAGCACCCTTCTCCAGCGCAACACCAGGCAAGCGAGCCAACATCTGCCTTTTAACCAAGCACATCAGTCTCCTGAGAGACTGTCAGAAATTGCCAGTGCTGACTATATTTCAAGTCATCACGGCGGGGTATTGGGAAAAGTTTTCAATTAGCAATAATGTGAGGTGCGGCTGAGGGGGTTGAAATCACCAAAGCTTGTAGCTTAGCAGTAAAATGTGGATGAAGTTTACCAGAGTGCACGTTACATGGCTGTGGCACCCTGGGAAATTAAGAATATTCCTAGCCCTGTATGAAATTAAAAAAATAAATGTGTTTTTGAAAAATGGATTTTAATGCAGGATTCTGTTAGAGAAACTATTGTTATTATTAATTGGTTTGGAAAAAAAATGTTATTGTTCTTTCAGAAATCACACTGGGTACAAAAAGAAGTAGGAAAAGTGGTTGAAGAACTACACCATTACTATCTATATTCAGCCTGGTGAGGTTTCATTCTACTGGGAGACTGCCTTAGTTTGGGACGTTCAAAGCACTCAGGGACGCATCATACACTTGAATACAAATAACGCTTGCAAAAACGAAGTTGAATCCTACACGTGTTTCAGGAGGGTGAACTCTTCCACTTCCTGTTTCAGCGGTTCCGCAGCCTCCGTTTGGTTCCTGAAAGGGTCACGTGGCGTGACATCATCAGCTGCTCGACTTTTCGCTCGGCTTTTAATTGACCAACGTGAAAAACAGCATGGAAGTGTAAGAAATGTTATTTATAAATGTGTCTGTTTTAAAACGCTTCGAAATATTTAAGAGTTTTCTGCCATTTGCTTTCGAGCTGCTAATGAACGTGTGCGAGTGAAAGCTGGGTAGGCAGCAGCATGGTGTTACCTGAGAAATCATTCCAAAACTTCCGGATTGTATACGTGCTTAGCTGTATGTGGTTTCGATGTGTGTTTTTATGTGTTTTGCTGATTGACAGTAAGTACTTTACAATTACATATATAGTGGAACAGAGTAAAGGTTTATATCAGGTGATATTTACAGGGGGCTTATAAGCATTTTCTTTTAAAGAAACGCTTACCTTTGCACAAACTACCGTCTATGTAAAGATTGCACATTTCTAAACATATCTCTAACATAACCTCCAATATTAACAAAAATGCAAGCTAACCCCTGCATGCAGAGAGGGTTGCCGACCCCTGCATGCTTCTGGCTGATGCCGCCTACATAATCTTATGGGGGCAGTGCCAGGTTTGTGCAATGTCAGATTATTGTTGTTTTCATGGAAGTGTGCAGTCATGTGATTCTTTTTCTCTGGGGAATTGAAGCCCTACCTCTCCCTTTGCTTTCTGAGCACCCAAACTGAGAGAAGAGAACACAATAAGAAAAGTACTAATTAATAACATGCAGTATGTTGTTGAAGGCAAGATAGTAGACAAAGCTGACCTTATACTTTATTCAATTGGGTTTTTGTGTATTGGGTGAACCTTCCCTTTATTCATGCTTTTGATGTGCGTATGAGACACAGCTTAGAGCAGGGGTCCCCCACCTTTCTTACTTGTGAGCCACAGTCAAATGTAAAAAGACTTGGAGAGCAACACAAGCACCATAAAAGTTCATGGAGGTGCCAAATAAGGGTGAAGATTGGCTATTTGGCAGCCTCTATGCGCCCTATCAGCTTACAGGGGGCTTTATTTGGTAGGAAATCTTGTTTTTATTGAATCAAAACTTGCCCCCAAGTCAGGAATTCAAAAATAACTACCTGGTTTGGGGGCACTGAGAGCAACATCCAAGGGGTTGGTGAGCAACATGTTGCCCCCGAGCCACTGTTTGGGGATCACTGGCTTAGAGAGTGTACCTAGGTTGTGACTTAATTGGTTCCACATTATTCTGTCTGGTTGTAACAACAAGCCTTCATATCTGCGTTTAAGTAGTGCCACATTTGACTGCATTTTTCCAGACAGCATTCAGCATTTTTATGCACTTACATGCATAACATATGTGTTCTGATGTATTCAGCAAGCATTTAAAGGAGAAGGATAGTTATTTTGGCATTTTACTGCCAATATATTTGTCACATTAGGGCCACCTAGAACACTATATTTATTCTGCAGAAAGATTTACTTGAGTAAAGAGCCCTAAAATCTCCATGCGATTGTTTAAGATTGCAGCTACCATTTTAGCTTGGTCTTCCTAGTTTCCTGCTGCAGTTCTAGAGGCTGGTAGCTTAATCTAGGAAGACCAAGATAAAATGGTAGCTGCAATCTTAAACAATCGCAGGGAGATTCTAGGGCTCTTTACTCAAGTATAGTAAAGCTTTCTGCAGAATAAATATAGTGTTCTAGGACTAGGAGAGTTAGTCAGATACCCAAGAACATGTTTACAAAAACGGTGACAAGAAATCATGTGTTTTTTTGATAGAGGACTCGGTGCAGCTTTTCTGTAAGTGCTTATGGCCGTATTTACATACTTTTCTGATAAAGCTTACTTAGTTTTTACCTTTTCTTCTCCTTTAAATAGATGCACTTTCAGACACCTGATTTTGAGAGACCTTCAGAGTAGATCAAATAAGCAGAAGCTGACAAAGTGTCTTTTGTGGGCATTTTATTAAGCATTCAACTTGACTTCGAGTGTGATGTAGTTAGCAGTATTCTAAGACAGTTTGCATTTTGTCTTTTTATGTTTTTTTATTATTTTACTTTTTTATTCTGCAGGTCTCAGATTTGGAATTTTAACTACTATTTTGTTGCTATAATTCAATAACCCTACCAGCCAAGCAGCAGTTAGGAAGTCAGACTGGCATGTAAATAGAAGAGGGCCTTATTAGAAAATTAAGGACAAATGATGTGCCAAAAAAATCTTACCTATGGTAACTATGTAATAGCGTTAACTTTGGGTCTAGTAACTCACAGCAACCAACCTAAGGAAACTGTATCCCAAAGGTCTTTCTGTGGCTAGTGCTATCGTCTGGTTAAACTCTGATCTCAGCAATTATTTGCTTGAGGTCCATTTATTGGTTAGTTAAATTCAGTGCTCACAGAGTTGAATGAAAATGGACCTATGAATCACAAACAAGCTCAATACCTTTCTGTTGCTAAATAAGAGTTTTATAGGCATTTGTTGGCCTTGTACAAATGATCCAGCCATAATGATTGATTAAACAAATGACATATAGAATTGTTTATTTGTTTTGCCTTATGGTGAATTACTTTTCCTTCCCTTTTTTTTTAGAAAAGATGCAAATGCAGCGCTCCTGAGCAATTATGAGGTTGGTAAAACGGAATATTTAAACATGTTTGTGGTAGATTATGTGTATTCATTATTATCACATTGTAATTGCAGTGCTTGTGGGGAAATGTAATAAAAGCTATAAATGGCTTAAAATGCACAATTAAGAACAAACATTTGCATGTGCTATGTAAAATTATTCAGTAGACAGTTATATAGTGATCTATTGTGTACTGTTATACTGTTATATGTGTAATATGCTCACGTTTTTCCACTGCTGGATGGGTCACCAAATACTTTTCAAAATAGTGTAAATTGCCTATACTATTTTAGTTAATTTTTATTACATTCCTTCTTTGTTGAGCTTAATATATGCACATAGCATACCTTTCATAAGTGTGTCGTCATGAAACATCAGTAAAGCCTGCTTTACCTGTATGTAACCCACAGATCAGTTTGAGATGTCCATGGACTGTGTATGAGTCAGTGAGTAAAGATGTTGGCTGTGGGCAGAGCTGCCTCCAGAATTCCATTTTTTCACTTTGAGCCCAGAAAAATTTGCGTCTGCTTTAAAGGTGGAGACACGGAGCTACTAGAAGCAGCTACTTGTCATAGCTCCAAAGAATGCTGATTGTTTACTGATAATTGCCTCTACGTGTTTTAGCAGAGGCAATTCTCAGTATTCTCTATAGCAGGGTATTTTCTAACATTTTGCAGCCATGACAAGTAGCTGCTACTAAGTAGCTCCATGTGTCTTCACCCTAAGGATCCAAACAGCTGTACTACCCATGATATGTTATATGTAGAAACATGATAATAAGTCTGCTGCACTTATGCAGGTGTGTAAGGCATACGCAATAGTTAATGGGGATGTATACTCCGAAACAACTTGAGATAAAATTGCTCATTATGCCCTTTTGAGTACATTTGCAGTTTGCTTGAATTGTCTTTCTTTCATATTTTTCATCATGTTAACAGTTTTAAATTTGTACCAGCTGCCACTTTCTGTGCTGTCCACCAGAGTGTCAGGAGTTGTTTCTTGATGCTTGTTTGCTCAGCTCTGTTGTTCAGTGTGGCAGGAGCAACAGAACGGCGCATACCATATGGAGATATATGTATCTGTGTTTTTGGTTGTTTTATTTTCAAGGTTTGATAACAAATTCTGTTGACCATGTAGCTTGGAGATTTTAAAATGCAATTGTGTGAGGGTGAAATGGGCACCTACTTCCTACTTTGCTCTTTAAACTAATTACCAGAGAGCCATCATGCTTTCTTATATTGACATATACATGCACACTTTCAGCTTTGGACTGTAATTGGTGAAAGAAGATGATTGTGGCTGTGCAGAATGCAGAAGCTTAGGTCATCACATTTAGAATCCTGTTAATTAAAGTCTTTTTGTTACCACTAAGGTTTTTCACCTTCTTACCGAGTTAAAAGCTAAGCAGAGAGAAGTACGAAAAAACAAGAATAGTGTTGGACAGCAAAATCTCAATACCATCATGTATGAAGTAAGTTCTGATACATTTCTTGGCTGCTCTCTAGGCACTTAGGGGCCTGAAACATGTTGTGTTGTAAAAGTTGACGATAAAATTTAAAGAGCAGTAATTCTGCCTTATGGTGCTCTCCTCATTATTACAACGAATATACAGTGGGGGAACCTTTTGGGGGAGGATGTTAAAGGGGTTGTAAACCTAGCCAGTATGCTGTTCCAATGTGCCCCCTAATTTTGCTATAGACGTTGCCAAAAAACATAATTATAGATGCAAGAAAATTCACCAGTGAGAATTCTACTGTTAAAAAATGTAATTATAAATGCAAAAGAACTGACCAGTAAGAATGCTGATCCTCAGCACTATGCCAGACATCTTGCTGTTATCTTACATTTAGAGATAATTATGTCATTTTTTTCTTTATTATATGACACCGGAATCGGACATGGGAGATTTAGGGGAATATTTTTGAAATATTTGTAAGTTTTCAAAGAATACTACCCTGATGCTACTGGACTACAGCTCCCAGCATGCCTCAACCTTTAATATATGTTGAATTGTGTTCTGGGATTTGTAGTCTATCAACAGCTGAGTAAAGTTTGGTTGAGCAGTGCAGTGCAGCTGTTTAGTACCCCTTTAATATTGGACAATATTTTACTTAATTACATACATTTCTGCCATTAAATAGCTTTATTAGCTTTTATCGATTTAATTGCAAGTTCTTTGTGAGATATTTAAAAAATGCAAAATATTCTTATACATTTAGTGTTATGAGAATTTTATGTTGTATAAAAAAACACACTAAATATATATTTACTTTTACTAGACACTGAAATACTTGTCCAGCAGTCCATGCCACTATCAGTCCCCTGAAATTGTACGGGAATTTCTAACTGCAATAAAAGGGCATAAACTGACCAAGTAAGTGTTATTTCAGTGCACTTTTGATTTTCATCTAATATCTATGGAAGGGGTAATTGGCATAGCTTCTTATATTTGTGACTTTCATGTGTAAAGCACACATGGCACTTAAGAGCTTGTGAGTAAGTTGAGTTTATTTACATTTGTCGCTCTGGACCTCTGGAACGTTGACGTTCCACACTCTCTCACGCACGCACACTCTCTCACGCACGCACACTCTCTCACGCACGCACACTCTCTCACGCACGCACATGCACACTCTCACGCACGCACACGCACACTCTCTCACGCACGCACGCACTCTCTCACGCACGCACGCACTCTCTCACGCACGCACGCACTCTCTCACGCACGCACGCACTCTCTCACGCACGCACGCACTCTCTCACGCACGCACTCTCTCACGCACGCACGCACTCTCTCACGCACGCACTCTCTCACGCACGCACTCTCTCACGCACGCACTCTCTCACGCACGCACGCACACTCTCACGCACGCACGCACACTCTCACGCACGCACGCACACTCTCACGCACGCACACTCTCACTCACGCACACTCTCACTCACGCACACTCTCACTCACGCACACTCTCACTCACGCACACTCTCACTCACTTCCAATCCAATCGTGTGTACCACAACCGTTGTTAGAAAGTTGGTAAACTGCCAAAATAGGGTGCTGTGTTTACTTCAGTGCTGAAGCAGGTGCTGCCAGAATCAGCAATAGTACACAGTTCATTAGGTACAAGCCAATTCATTAACCTAATCTATAAATAAAGAATGATAAGAAGTTGACACTATCTCAAGGCATGTGATGTTAGGGATCGCTTGTGCCCTGTACTCATGATTTTATATGGTATTGTGTTAAAATGGTCATGTGTGGTGTATTCTTACACCACATTCTTATATATATTTATGAATAGGTCCTGTATAGTGTTCTGGTGATGTCTTCTCAGAATATATGACTGGGATTCAGAAGCACAGCTGTACTACAAATCAGCTGCCCTTCAGGGCACAGTTAGTGTTATCTTCATTTTCATCCACAAACCTAGACACACACCAAAAAATGAATTAGTGAAGGTAATTGCATGTGTGGAGAATGTAGAAGGCTCTCAGTCCCACTCTACATGCCCTCTAGCGGTGTAGATAGGCAACAAAATTTGTAAATTAGGTTTCTGATATGGGAGTGCTAGCTGCTACAAACATGTTTATTTATGCTACATGTACGCCTTTTATCACTTTATCTCAGTGACCTTATTAGCAAACACACCAAAACATTGTATTTTGTAAGTTAACTGTAATTATAATCTGCTTTAATTTTTTTTCAACAGAGCTGAAAAGTTACAGCTACTTAACCACCGACCTTCAACTGCAGTTGAAATCCAGCTGGTATGTAAACATCTTTATAATGAGAAAGAAACACAGACCATTAAGTTTGAAGACACACGGAGCTACTAGTAGCAACTACTTGTCACGACTACAAAAAGAGACAATGCTGATCATTCACTGACAATTGTCTCTAAAGGTCCCCATACACGGTCCGACTATAGCTGCCGATATCGGTCCCTTGGACCTATTCGGCAGCTAATCGGCCCGTGTATGGGGAGAGCAGAGCAGCCTGGCCGACCGATATCTGGCCTGAAATTGGCCAGATCTCGATCGGCCAGGTTAGAAAATCCGGTCGGATCGGGGACCGCATCGGCTCGTTGATGCAGTCCCCGATCCGACTGCCCCATTGCCGCCCACATAATCCGATCGTTTGGCCCCAGGGCCAAACGATCGGATTATTTTTTTTTTTTTACCTAAATGCTCCCTGATATCGCCCACCCGTAGGTGGGGATATCGGGGGAAGATCCGCTCGCTTGGCGACATCGCCAAGCGAGCGGATCTGCTCGTGTATGGCCACCTTAAGTGTGTTTTAGAAGAGGTAATTCTCAGTATTACCTATGGCAGGGTATTTTCTGGCATTTAGGAACCGTGACAAGTAGCTGCTACAAAGTAACTCTGTGTGTCTTTACCCTAAAGGGGTTGTAAACCCAGCCATGATACTGTGCCTCTTAGTTTTGCTATAGAAGTTGCCAAAAAAATTTACAAATGAGACTTCTACATACAATAAACTTTTTCGCATTTTAAAGCAGTCGCTGGCTGTGGAGATTTGGGGAAAAATTTAGGGAAAGTTTTATTGTGCAATGTAACTTTAAGAATAGAGGTAGAGGCATGCTTCCTTCATAATATGTTCCATTATTCTGGGATTTGTAGTCCAGGATCAACTGACTACAAATCCCCACGGGTCATTTTTTGATAGAAAAATCTGATGTGTAAACTACATAAAAGATTTGGCATCCAATACACCAAGCTTGTCGGAAGGGAACGCTGCATGCTGTGTGTTCATCATATGCAATAAAATCTGATGGTCTCTGACAGCCTTTTTTTCTCATGTTCCATGGTGTTGCATGCTGTTGCATGTTGTTGTATCACAAGATCAGATAAAATCTAACCAAAGAAATCTAATAAAAATCTCCCTTGGAGTTTAGCTCTTTGTGTTTTTAAATAATTTTTTCACAAAGTCACTGTATATTTTTTCAAATGTTAATAGTTTGCTCAGACTCCTGAATGCCACACATCTGTGGTTGGGACATAGTTTGAAATTTATTATGCATTTTTTAATTTAAATCTCTTTTGTGCTTATTTCTGGTGGAATGCTTTGCAAATCAATATTTGTACTGGTGTACTTATGGATATTGATTTAAACAAGGCAGGAATCTTCATAAAAATATGTAGAATAGGCTTTCAATACTCACTGAGCATTGGATTTTTCTAAACAGTTGTAATATGAATCTTTTTTTTTTTTTTTAATGAATTTCACCAAGAAATGTTGCAGACTATTTTTGCATTTTTCCCATGGTGGGAACCTGGAAACATAGAATCTACACGTTCCACATTAGTGCTGTAGATGTAATACTGAATACCTTTAGTAGCAACACACTTGTGGACTTGTTTACTAACACTGGGCAGATTTGCACCTGGGTAATAACCCACGGCAAACAATTACATTTTGACTTTTATTTTCTACCTTCATCTGATTCAATAAAGATAATTGCTAATTGGTTGTTAGGGGCTACTGCCCCAATGAAGGCGTGCCCTGGGTAGATGACTCTGACTGAGCAAAATAGTTGATGGCTTGATATGACTAAATAAACTCTGGAGCCAATACTATACTGATTAGAAGTTGTTCAGGACTTCTGGTATGGCGCCTGAGGGAGCGAACGCACAGTGAAGTACCTCCGTGTGCGCCCCCAAAGCAACTAAATTTGCAACTTAATTAGACCCTCCTAATTTGTCCCATTAATGGCGGGGAACTCACCGAAGCAAAGGAAGAGGGTTAAAAGCTCTGCAACGCCAAATCCTGGAGGAGAGAAAGCGCTACATGGTGTACATCAGCTTTCCAATATGGCTGACGGGACCTTACAAAGTCACACGCAAGTATCAGAAAGCTTCCCTGATTTAAAGACACACACCATAAATTATAAACAAATGGCTACAGAGGTAGCAAATTTAATAAACTCCACTTTTGAAAAGTCAATTGAATTGGCAGTTAAAGCCTACAGTCAGAAATTAACAAAGTGGCAGAACAGCTTACCTCACAAAATGCTTCAATGTCAGAAATGGAGGAAAGGATTTCTTCATTGGAAGTTCTTCCTCAGATAAATCAAAAATACGAGTTTTGGAAAAAAAAATCTCTGACTTAGAAAATAAAACTGAATACCTTGAGAATAGGTTCAGAAGGAATAACTTGCGCTTGGTAGGCATACCAGAGCATTGTAAACAGGACTCTCTTATTAAACTAATTTCACAATGGCTTTCTAAATCTCTGGGGTTGCAAGATGAAATTTCATCCTTAAAAATAGAAAGAGCCCATAGAGTTGGACCATTGAAAGATTTGCCACATCATAAACAGAGAACAGTTCTGGTAAAATTCCTGGACTTTTCGGATAAATCTCTAATCCTTCAGACTTTTTAGAAAAAGACAAAATCTTAATGTTTCAAGATTTCTCTACTACTCTCTCAAAAAAGAGGCAACATTTTTCAAATGTCTGTCAAATGCTTTTTCACCATGAGGTAAAGTTTGCATTGTTATATCCTGCCATTTTAAAAATGTTCCTGTCATCAGGTGTGCATTCTTTTGAGGATTTTAAAGAAGCAGAGAGATTTGTACATGATTTCACTGCACAATTGGGAAGATCTACCTCTCAGGTGTCAAAGTCTCTTTCTAATTCAAAAGGCCAACTCACTGCGGAAAGCAAAGATACCTCAAGAGTTCACACCACTCACATTTCAAGAAAGGTCAGTCCGTTTAAAAAAAGGGACCGGAAAAAACAAATTTTTCAGTCAAGGTCTAGATCTCCCCTTGAAGACAATATCTCCTCACCTGATCATTCACTGATGGTGACTTAACCTGTGCTTTGTTTGGAGACCACATTTAGTTATTCTATATTGAATCTGTTATACAGATCTAAATGTATATGCATGAGGGTGGCAAGGAGTAGTGTTTCACTGGATAGATTCTTTATAAAAGAATTAATCCACTTAATCCACTTAAGGAAAAAAGCGAAGTTGTGTGTTTCAATTCACTTACTTAAATTGTTATTTAATGATGTTCTATATGTTTTTCCTAATTTTGTTATTTATTTCTGTTATTATTGATAACTATCTAGATAAGGTTTTTCTCAGGTTTTGTACAAGGCATTCTTACAGTATGGATAATATCAAAATGATCTCATGGAACGTTAATGGTATCAATTCACCGATAAAACGTAAGAGAATTTTGCAAGAACTAAAAAAATATGATACTGATATTGCACTCCTACAAGAAACACACCTAAATGATGAAGAAAACCAGAAACTGTGTTCTTCTTTGGTTGCTGAAAATATATATTCCCCTGCAATTAACAAAAAAGGAGGTGTTTCAATTTTAATTAAAAAAATAATTTCCAACTAAAAAATACATCTAGGGATAATTCTGGTAGGTTTATTCATGTAGAATTTTTTTTTCTTCAGTCATGGAATATCTGTTCTGTTTATGCCCCGAACACCAATAAACCTGAATTCAATTGCGATATAATTCACAGAATTAATTCTTTGAATTTGTTTAATATGATAGTGGGTGGTGATTTTAACGAATCACATTTATGGTCCTTGGATAAATGTGGTATATCCACTATCTCCTCGCATAGAATTCTGAATCCCTCTAGCAAAGAATTCACCTTCTACTCACATGCCCATGGAACAGGAACAAGAATAGATTATCTACTCACTTCTACCAACCTACTAACTCAGGTTTCGGATGCAACAATTGAGAATTTTACTTACTAAGATCGTACTCCTATAAGTATTACAGTTACAGTTAATTTTATTTCCAAGTCTTACATCCCCTGGAAATTTCCAGTATTCTTAGCGTCCAGATCTGATTTTCAGCAAATGCTTAAAGATAAGTGGAAAATCTTCCTAAAGGATGATGCAATTCACTTCAACAATCCAACTCTCTTTTGGGACACATGGAAAGCATTCATTAGAGGGGAAATCACTTCATTCAGATCCCAATTTACTAAAAAATTGAACTCAAGATAACTGGATCTTAGTAACAAACAAAAATAAGCCTACATTGCTTTCAAATCAACCCCATCTCCAGACAACCGTAAGGAATTTGAAAATTCCGTAAAGGGCAACAAAGCTAATAAACTCCTAGCCAATATGACAAAAAATTGGTCAAAGGCTCATAAAATTAGCGCTATCAGGTCAACTGATGATAAATTCACTCATAACCCATTGGAGATTGCCGAGACTTTCAGGAAATATTACGAGATCTTATACTCCTCTACTAATTCAACAATTCATAACTTTTCCCAAAATATCTCAAACAGATCTGGATAACTTAAACTCTCCAATTACTGAAGAAGAAGTAAGATTTACGATATCATCACTGAAGAAATACAAAGCTGGAGGATCAGATGGTCTATCTGGACCTTTCTATAAGTGTTTACTTAATGAAATTTCACCTTTTCTTAGAGAATTATATAATTTCATCATTAATCAAAAGCAATTTTTACCCTCCAGTCTCAATTCATCCAACCATTACATCCTCGTACAGACCCATTGCTCAAATCAACTCCCAAAGATCATCTCCCCAGAACAAAGTGGATTCGTGAAGGGGAGATCGGGAACTAAAAACTTAAGAACCTTAATTAAAGTCATCTACTCAGCTAAAACTAATAAAATTCCAATCTCATTGGTGGGTATAGATGCAGAGAAAGCTTTTGACAATATTTGCTGGGACTACATATTTGACGCGCTAGAAGCTTTTGGTTTTCAAGGTCATTTCATTGACTTAATTCATTTATTATATTCAGCCCCAACTACTCAGATATTGGCAGCAATTATTTAGAGTTGCGTTTGCAGTTTGGAAACTTATGCATAAGTCATACAAATCCAGTTATATCTCGACTCCATACCTACCTCTAGTGAAGATTTCTACACTATCCAGCTCATGGTATCCTCCTATTTCTACCATATGGAAACAAAAAGGAATGCAGCATATAAAAGATATTATTTCACCATCGTTTAATACAATTCTTGATTGGAAAGACTTCATCAATAAATATCAAATTTATGAAAAAGAAAAATTACATTATCTCCAAATTGCTCATTGGTTTCATCACCATATCCATCTAGATTCTTTATCAATGTATAATCCACTTCTTACTACTGCTCTGGATATGCTTATGGCTTCTCAATCCTGTAACAGAATCCGATCTATACAAACTTTAATATGGAATAAGTCTCAAATGTCATCCATTGGATTTGACTGCAAAAAAATTGTCCACCTATCTTCATACAGAAATTTCACCGGAAGTCTTAACCTATTGTATAAAGCGTTTTGAAAAACTCATTCATACGGAAGTCTGGAGGGAACAAAATTATAGTCTTATTCATCTAGCATATAAAGGTTTTAATTTTGACTCTAAGAATAAGAATTTCCTTAATAAATGTCCTAAATGTAGCATACCGCTTCCAAATATAATTAATCTATTATGGGAATGCCCTCATATCAGTAGTTTTTGGAAAGAACTTGAGAGCCATCTAAAATCTACTTTGGGTTCTAATTACCATCTGACTTCAAAATGCGCCCTATTAAACTTCTCAGAAGATTTAATGCAAGTGTCTCATTCATTTCAACCTAAATTAGGAAACATTTCCTACTCCATAAACTACTTGAACCTTATACTAGCTGCAGCAAAAAGGATTCTCTTCAAGAAATGGATAGATTCAAACCCACCATTTTTTATCAGAGGTCATTACTGAGTTACAAGTTTTATGTAAAAATGAAGCCATTGCCTTCAAATTTAGTAACACAAAAAACCATACAAGATACTTGTCTAAATGGAAACTTCATATAAATACCCTTTGTCCCAAGGATAGATCTCATTTGGACTCATTACTCTATGTACCATAGTTCCATGAATGCTTACAAACTCTTACTAGCCTGTCTAATTGTAATAAGAATTACTATATTTAATTTTATTCTTAGACACATGCTTAATAGCGATCTATGTTATTCCTTCATTATCTTTTCATACCTTGTCATTTGTAAAATACTGTTCTGAAATGTTCACTGAACTGTATTGTTTATATTATGTCATTATTAATCCTTGTTGGGATTTTGCTTATTTTCTCAATGTTTCTTGTAATTATCTAATAATAATAATAAAAAAAAGTTGTTCAGCTGTGTCACATTTATTTTACTTAAACAATCGCTTACTAAGGCTGATGCCACACGTGGCGTTTTTCCGCTGCGTTTTTTCTCAGCCTAAAAACGCAGCACAACCCACACAGCCCCTGACTATGGCGTTTTTCAGCCTAGTACTGGTGACGTAAGCAAATCCCGTTTCCATGGTGCTAATAGTGCCTAAGGCTGATGCCACACGTGGCGTTTTTCCGCTGCGTATTTTCTAATTCTCTCGGCGACTGAAAAACGCCTGATATCATCATCCATAGAAATAACTTGAAAAGACGCGAAGCAAACCACACAATGCCAAAATACGCTAGAAAACACCTTGGCACGGATTTTTCAAGCGTTGGCCGAAATACGCCAGTATTTGCAAAGCAAGCTATTCCTATGCATACGCAAAGGCAGCTGCCAGACCTAGCGGAAATACACAGCGTTTTTTGCTATTTCACACTATTAGCACCATGGAAACGGGATTTGCTTACGTCACCAGTACTAGGGTGAAAAACGCCATAGTCAGGGGCTGTGTGGGTTGCGCAGTGTTTTTAGGCTGAGAAAAAACGCAGCGGAAAAACGCCACGTGTGGCATCAGCCTAAGGCTGATGCCACACGGAAAAATGTATTTCCATACGCTCCTACCTGTGCCTGCACCACAATGAATGAGATACGCTCAGGTGCAGGCACATGTAGCCGATATCCGCCGAAGATACGAAGTCTTTCGTTTTTTGGCGGATACCGGCTACATGTGTCTGCACCCGAGTGTATCTCATTCATTCAGGTGCAGGCACAGGTAGGAGCGTATGGCAATATTTTCGGCAAGCGTTTTTCTGCTTGCCAAAAATATACGCCATACACTATGGGGCAGATTTATCAAAACACAAGTTCGAATCCCGAATGGGAAAAATTCGGATTGGAAACGAAAATTTCTGAAGATCGCAAATGTCACAAAAATGCTTAAGAAAAAATCGTATTAGTCACAATAATATTGTATTAGCGATCCGAATGTCACGAAATGTTCGTACCGAACGATTATAAACAGCGGCAAAACCGTTCTGATTTTTTCACGCTAAAAATATGAAAAAGTCACGGAAAATACGATTGGACTGATCGAACAAATGCTTGGAGCGTTTGTGGATAAGTAAATGTGCCCCTATGTGTGACATCAGCCTTAGGTCTATGCTCACAGGGCTTATTATATTATAGGGCAAAATAATGCTTGCTGAGAATCAGCCCTCTCCACTCTTAAAATCATTAAGTTGTACCTTCACCTGGAAGCACCAAATTTGCTCAGGTACAGGCACACACAGTGTACTTCTGGGCGAAACTGCTCGAATATGCAGTTTCAGCAGAAATAATATGGGTGCGCCTACACTCAGGCAGATTCAATGCTTCTGGGTGCATGCACAACTTAAGGATTTTAAGAGTGGAGGGGCTGATTCTTGCCAAGTGTTTTTCCACTTGCTGAGAATCAGACCCATGTGGCATAGCCCTTAAACCAGGGGTAGGGAACCTATGGCTCGGGAGCCAGATGTGGCTCTTTTGATGGCTGCATCTGGCTCACTGCCAAATCTTTAATTAAAAAATAACGGGGGTGTGGCCTGCGCTCGCCGGATAGAAGACCTGTTCTAAGCCTTAACACGTCTTATATCCGCCAAGCGCAGACCACGCCCTCCTCAGCATCGCATCCGGCATCCTTGGCACCCACCCTACCCTGCCCCTGCGCTCGGCGGATAGAAGACGTGTTCTAAGCCTTTGAACACGTCTTCTATCCGCCAAGCGCAGGCTACGCCCTCTTCTGCATCGCATCCGCATCCTCGGGACCTACCCTACCTTGCCCCGCAGCATCCGCGGCCAAACATATTGTATGGCTCTCACGGAATTACATTTTAAAATATGTGGTGTTTATGGCTCTCTCAGCCAAAAAGGTTCCTGACCCCTGCCTTAAACCCTCAGATACATTCATTTAGCAAATGGGTAGCAAACTCGTCCTTAATGGTTGCGTGCAATAGAAGCCTTTTTATAACAGAAGCTATTCAAATGCTTGACATTTGTTCAATTGTCCCCTCATGCTAGAGGAAGGTAACAAAAAAAGGTAAAGAAATACTGCCATAGGAAGATTGGAAGGGTGTGAATTTAGCACAGTGGAGATAGCTGAAGTTTGCAACGCTACACTTTTAGCTGTAACTGTCCACAGAGCAGCAATGGACATGTTATTTAGTACTGATATTGTATAGTGCTTTGAAATTATTTAGAATATGGCAAACCTCAAACACTATTTTGAAGGTATCAAGCCTGCAGAATGGTACTTAATAATAAGCTTTCTTTGCAGTTTGCAACATCATTGGATAGGAAGTAGTAGGTTTTGCTGAGCATGATAAGTAATGTTGTGGTAGAGCTGTATTATTTTTTTTTACTCATTTTGCTGTAAATTCACTTTATCAAAACTCTTATTACAAAACAGATGGTGGAGGAGAGCGAAGAAAGGCTAACAGAGGAACAAATTGAGCAGCTAATTCAGACAACAAGAAGCATTCTTCCTGGAGACCCAGAGGCGGAAATGAAAGAGCAGGCAGAACTGGGCAATGACGAAAACCAGTAGAGATAAAGGGCATGTGTTCAGTTAATCCACAAACCACAGGGTATCTAAATGTTACGTCTATATATGCACAGCCTCTTAATAGATTAACTGGGCTCAGTTACAACAGTTTCCAAAGTCTATTGACCTTTTAAGCTCTGATAAGGTTAAAACAACAGAAGTGCTGTCACTGAAGAGATGCTAAAATTGCTCTTTACAGATGATGCAACTAAAATGAGGGGCCCTTTAATTATGCTGTGAAAAGTGAAATTAACCAAAGAAATGGTGTAAAAAGCCATGTGAAATAAATAGCGAATTTATAAAGGTGTCTTTTTACATTGTCGGAACACCAGATTTGACACCATATCTTACGCCACTTCCGACCTTGTGTAAGTTGCAGTGGAAGTCACTGAAAGAAAAAAAACATTACACTGTTTTGTTATACGGTGAAACCTGTTTATTTGGCACCGTTCTTTACACCGCATAATAAATCTGCCCTTAAATGTATGTGACATACACAACCAGGCTGTAGTACAAGGTGGAAACCAACACCTAATAGGTGAATGATTTCATTTTGTCAGTTTGGCTTATCCACTGGCACTGTACAAACTTTTTAGAATCTGATTTGTTTGTAAACATGATTTAAATGGGTTAAAAATGTACTTTCAGGGAATGCAGTTCCTTATTTGAATGAATATTTATTTCTTTTATTCTATTTTCATTCTTTTGACATTATTATTTGTATTATTTGTTATATTTCTACCATGGTATAGCATGTTTTTTTATAGTTAGATGCTATTTGTGGTACATTGCTTTCAATTGTACTTATTTACACATTAAACTTGAAATTAAAACACATTCTCTTTTAATAAGCATTGTTTAATGAATGCAGTCATGATCAACTGGGTATCATAACTGTGAAGAATTTTTATCACCCGGATATTGACTGGAGTTCTGTGGGTTGTTACAAAACAGAAAGATGTAGCAGCTGGTTCTCCAACTAGTAAATATGCTCTGTTGCATCTGATGATCTCTAACAACATCTAGTGTAAAAGTGCAAGTACCAATCACTAAAATGCATGCAAAATTGTGCACACTGCAATGCTGTTAACAAAGTACATGTGTCTATACATGTGCTGAGTTCAGCCTTCTTAATTTTGTGTAGTCCTCCTCAGGGTTTAAGGGCTCTGGCACACGGGGAGATTAGTCGCCCGCGGCAAAACTCCCTGTTCGCGGGCGACTAATCTCCCCGTGTGCCAGAGCCCTTAACTGACAGTGCCACAATGCAAGGGAGGCCTGGTGGTATCTTTTCAATGTCAATTTTTAAAGAGGATCTAAATCTAAATAGAAAATGTGTGTACAGAGTGCCTCTGGGAAATTGCAGTTTATAATTAACATTGTATTTTTAAGTGGATTCACATTTTTGCAGTCCCTTTACCCTTCTGGACACCTACCTCCATTTTCTGTCTTTGCAATTACTGTACATCTGTATAGTACATTTTGTTTTGTGAATTTAAATTCACCTTTGAGTTAACTTTTAGTATGGTGCAGGGAGTAAAATTCTTAGACAATTTGACAATTTGAATTTTTTTAGTTTTTCAATTTTTTTGCTTTTTGTTCAGTATCTCTCCAGTTAGAATTTCAGCAGCTCTTAGGTTGCTAGGGTCCCAATTACCTTAGCAACCAGGAAGTGGTTTGAATGAGAGACAGAAATATGAATAGAGGAGGGCTTTAATAGTAAGATAAGGAATACAAACTAACAATAACAATAACATTTTAGCCGTTGAGATCATTTTGAAGGTTGGAAAGAGTCACAAAAAGAAGGGAAACCAGCACTTTAAATTCCATGTTTGTTTTACCCACTAGGTTTGGCAATAACTGATGAACTATATTTCTTCTCTTGCACGTTCCTCTTCTTTTTTAACACTCTTTCTTGATTTGCCATGTTACCCCCCTTCCTTGGGTGTTATTCAGTATTAAAGCTAACAGTGGTCAACCTGCAGCTGTATTTTGATAGCCTTCTAATTCAGTTAGAGACAAAATATCCATTACTTTTTTCCCATGACTTGGAGGACCACAGGGGGTTCATTTATTATTGGTTTGCATTGCTGCAGCTTTTTTATTTTGTATGTTACATGTTAAAGCAGAACTATTTAAGTTTCAACTCATGGGAAAAAGAAATATTTCAAACATAATCAATACAAAATTCTAAACCATTTCTGAAATAATCGAGTTTCTGTTCCCTGTCCCCCACAAGTAGAAGTAACTTTTTCATATTATTTTCGATGGACTGTTAGCTCTGATGTGCAATAACTCTGTTCACCATTTACCTTGCATGTGAAGTGATGGATTACTTGGGGCGGGGCAGTAAAGATCACGTTTCAGAAATGCTACAATATGTTTAAATGATAATACAGGTATGGGACCTGTTATCCAGAATGTTGGGACCTGGGGTTTTCTGGATAAGGGATCTTTCTGAAATTTGGATCTCCATAACTTAAGTCTGTTAAAAATCATTTAAGTATTCAATGAACCCAATTGGCTTGTTTTGCCTCCAATAAGGGTTAATTATATCTTAGTTGAGATCAAGTACAAGGTTCTAAATTATTATGACAGAGAAAAAGGAAATCATTTTAAAAAATTAGAATTATTTGCTTATAATGGAGTCTATGGGAGATGGCCTTTCTGTAATTTGGAACTTTCTGGATAAGGGATCCCATACCTGTATATGGAAAGTTTATTATTTCAGTGAGATAAAGCTGAAAAGCATTACATTTTTGTTTTTTGCTAGGTTTCCCTTAAACGGTATGTAAACCCTGCTGCACTGCTTAACCAAACTTTTCTCAGTTGTTACTGGACTACAAATACCAGAATAATGTAACATATTATGAAGCAAGAAGCATTCCGGGAGCTGTAGTGCAGGGTTAAAAAGCAATATTGCACAATAAAATGTTTCCTGAACTCATCCCCAAATCTCCACAGTGAGAAACTGCTTTAAAATGAAAAAATCCTCCAATGAGAATCCCAGCTGATCTGTGTAAATCTGGCTCTCTGTACTTTGTTCCCGTAATTAGAGTTGGAATCTTTAAGCATTTCACAGCATTGAACAAATCTGTCCTTTATCTCCATGTCTGATTCTAGTACAGGTATCATATAATAAAAGTGGTCAGTTCTTTTGCATCTATAAGAAATTCTTTATCAGTATAATTCTCATTGGTGAATATTTCATTATGTTTTTTGGCAACTTCTATAACAAAACTAGGGGACACAGTGGGGCAGCGTTATGACTGGGTTTGCAACCCCTTTAAGCCTTGTGCCTGCTAGGGTAAGGGATAAGTGTACATAAATTGTACATAAATGCAATTACTAGTATGTTACTCTGTTCAAAAATAAGCAATATGTAGTGGAAACCATACTTTTTAATATGCAAACAAACTGCAGAATGTCCAGATCAAATTCTTGTGGCTTCAGGTGTCTGCGCTCTCTGAAATATACAAACTAATCAAAATCAGGAAATAATGTGCAGAGTTTACATTAAAATAATAAGTGCACACAAAACCCACGCATTGTTATCATAACCCTTGTAGCTCTGTCTATAGCAGGGACAGGGACACAAAACGAAATATACAGAATGGTCATTGTTATTGTGCTTGATGAAAATTAGGTAATGTTATGATTTTTACCTGCGCTGCTCGTGATCAGATTCATTTCTTAACAATTCCACAGCGGGACAAGCCCTGAGGCAAGAAACATAACACTGGGTATTTTTTAACAAATTACTAACCGCATAGTTTGGTTTCCCACAAGAAAGCATTTATCACTGAGTGCCAATTACAAGATACTTTTCTTTGAATATAGCTGACTGGAATATTTATTACTGCATATGTGGGCAAATGCATTTAGCCTTATTTACTAAAAACATACAAAGCTACAGATGGGACAGGTAAGCCTGTGATACTAATGCCCAGGCCAGGAGACACATCCAAGAAATGCAACCATGCAGGGACGTGCCACCTATTAAAAAAATATGTCTGGAAGTAAATAGTTAGGAGCACCATGTAAGTGGTATAGTGGTGTGGCAATTTTATAACTTACACTTTTTTGATAATGTATGCTCTTGTACATATACTGTTAAAGCAGTGCTGTCCAACTGAAGGCCCGCAGACCAGAGGTGGCCCTCCAAATGATTTTTATGGCCCTCAGTCTGCTCTAGGGCTCCATAGACTTCAATATATGATATCATCATTTTAAGTGAATCTGGCCCTCTAACATGCTGTATGAGATATAGTTGGCCCACTACATGAAACAAGTTGGACAGCACTGTGTTAGAGTATAAAATATGTAAATCATGGCATAGTGCAAAGATGGAGGAGAAAGCTGCAGGGGAATGGGATTTAGCCTTTGCGTGTTGTTTTCAGCTTCCAATTCAGGTCTTTTATGTAAACCCTGCTGCACTGCAATGCTCAACCAAAGTTGTTGCTGGACTACAAATCCCTGAATAATGTACCATATAATGAAGGGTGAGATATGCTGGGAGCTGTAGTCTAGCAACACCAGGGTTGTATTCTTAAAGCAATATTGCACACAAAAAAAAATTTCTTAACCTTTCCTCAAATCTTTTGCTTTAAAATGTAAAAAATCCTCCAATGAGAATCCCAGCAGATCTGTGTAAATCTGTCTCCTTTTTCTTTCTTCCTGCAGTTGAAGTTGGAAGCATTAAGCACAGTTTCATAGCACTGAACAAGTCTGTCCTTTATCCCTGTGTCTGATCCCAGTGTCATATAATGAAGGTTAAAATTATTGTAATTGTAAGATAACAGCAAGATGCCTGACATAGTGCTTAGTGCATAGTGCAGCATTCTCACTGGCAGGGCCGGAACTAGGGGTAGGCAGAGTAGGCGCCTGCCTAGGGCGCAATCACTGAGGGGCGCACGGTAAAGTGGAAAGAATTTTTTTTGATGGGGGGCAATATGAGGGATTGGCTGCTGCTGGCACAGTTACAGACACAATTTGGATTGGCTGCCTGCTATCATATATACAGATTGGGGGCAATTGGGCAATATGAGGGATTGGCTGCTGCTAGCACAGGTACAGATGGGGGGCAATATGAGGGATTGGCTGCTGCTGGCACAGATGGGGGGCAATATGAGGGATTGGCTGTTGCTGGCACAGATGGGGGGCAATATGAGGGATTGGCTGCTGCTGGCACAGATGGGGGCAATATGAGGGATGGCTGCTGCTGGCACAGATGGGGGGCAATATGAGGGATTGGCTGTTGCTGGCACAGATGGGGGGCAATATGAGGGATTGGCTGTTGCTGGCACAGATGGGGGGCAATATGAGGGATTGGCTGCTGCTGGCACAGGTACAGATGGGGGGGCAATATGAGGGATTGGCTGCTGCTGGCACAGATGGGGGGCAATATGAGGGATTGGCTGCTGCTGGCACAGGTACAGATGGGGGGCAAATATGAGGGATTGGCTGCTGCTGGCACAGGTACAGATGGGGGGCAATATGAGGGATTGGCTGTTGCTGGCACAGATGGGGGGCAATATGAGGGATTGGCTGCTGCTGGCACAGGTATAGATGGGGGGCCAATATGAGGGATTGGCTGTTGCTGGCACAGATGGGGGGCAATATGAGGGGTTGGCTGCTGCTGGCACAGGTACAGATGGGGGGCAATATGAGGGATTGGCTGCTGCTGGCACAGGTACAGATGGGGGGGGCAATATGAGGGATTGGCTGCTGCTGGCACAGATGGGGGGCAATATGAGGGATTGGCTGTTGCTGGCACAGTTACAGACACAATTTGGATTGGCTGCCTGCTAGCATATATACAGATTGGGGGCAATTGGGCAATATGAGGGATTGGCTGCTGCTTTCACAGGTACAGATGGGGGGCAGTTTGAGGGAAAGTTTCAGATGGGGGGGCAATTGTATTATCTAAAATGCTGAAAAAAGATAAAAAAAAATGAAACCATATAATGGTATTGTGGGAAATTGTAATGCGGGGGGGGGGTGCTAATTGAAGCCCTTGCCTAGGGTGCCAAAATACCTTGGCCCGGCCCTGCTCACTGGTCAAAAACCATATCAGCTATTTACTTACCTTCCCAGGTGTTCCTTGTAACAATCCCTGTTCAGGCGGTCTACATTTCTGCACATGCCAGATCTCCAAGCCCAAAGGATTAAAGGTATTAAGCATGGCAATTAGGTAGCTTTTCCATGTGCTGGTGCAGTTTTCTCTTAACAGTAGCACCAGCTCAAGGAAAAGCTTAGCAATCTTTTGCCTAACATTTTGGTATGCCTCAGTGAAATAGATTTACACATCCTTAATTATTAAGATTGTACATGCAAGAAAAAATATAGATATTGCTGTACATTACTGAAGTAATATATTCAGGTTAATAGACACAAGGCAACTCTTTGTTGCTAAAAGAACGTAAGTCCAGTTTCTGGTTTTTAAATTTAAACTTGCAGCAATGTGTAACTAAATAGCAAACACAGTTTATGGTTGTGTTCAAGATGTCCTGAATTAAACTTTGGCCTGAAAAAAGATGTATAAGTCATGTGCATGCATCAGGTAATGCAAACCATATGCAACAGTAAATCAGCCCAGCATACAGTGAGGAACATAAGTATTTGAACACCGTGCGATTTGGCAAGTTCTCCCACTTAGAAATCATGGAGGGGTCTGAAATTCACATTGTAGGTACATTCCCACTGTGAAAGACAGCATTTAAAAAAAATTCAGGAAAGCACATTGTATGATTTTTAAAGAATTTATTTGTATTGCACTGCTGCACATAAGTATTTGAGCACCTGAGAAAATCAGTGTTAATATTTGGTACCGAAGCCTTTGTTTGCAATTAAAGAGGTCAAACGTTTCCTGTAGTTCTTGACCAGGTTTGCACACACTGCAACAGGGATTTTGGCCCGATCCTCCACACAGATCTCCTCTAGATCTGTCAGGGTTCAGGGCTGTCGCTGAGCAACACGGAGTTTCAGCTCCCTCCAAAGATTTTCTATTGCATTTAGGTCTGGAGACTGGCTAGGCCTCTCCAGAACCTTGATATGCCTCTTACAGAGCCACTCCTTGGTTATCCTGGCTGGGTGCTGTGGGACATTGTCATGTTGGAAGGCCCAGCCACGACCCATCTTCAATGCTCTGACTGAGGGAAGGAGGTTGTTGCTCAAAATCTCACAATACATGGCCCCATTCATCCTCTCCTTAATACAGTGCAGTCGTCCTGTCCCCTTTGCAGAAAAGCACCCCCAAAGCATGATGTTACCACCCCCATGCTTCACAGTAGGGATGGTGTTCTTGGGATGCAACTCATCCTTATTTTTCCTCCAAACACAGCGAGTGAAGTTTAAACCAAACAGTTCTACTTTGGTCTCATCTGACCACATGAATTTCTCCCATGCCTCCTCTGGATCATCCAGATGGTCATTGGCAAACTTCAGACGGGCCTGGACATGTGATGATTTGAGCAGGGGAACCTTCCATGCAACACATGATTTGAAACCATGACGGCGTAGTGTTCTACCGACAGTGACCTGTGAAACTGTGGTCACAGCTCTCTTCATGTCATTGACCAGCTCCTCACTTGTAGTTCTGAGCTGATTCCTCACCTTTCTATCATCAGTGATACCCCACGAGGTGAGATCTTGCATGGAGCCCCAGTCCTAGGGAGACTGACTGTCATCTTTAGCCTCTTCCATTTTCTAACAATTGCTCCAACAGTTGATTTATTTTCACCAAGCTGCTTGGCAATTGCCCAGTAGCCCTTTCCAGCCTTGTGGAGGTGATTTCCTGATTTTATTTTTAAATGCTGTCTCTCACAGTGGGAATGCACCTACAATGTGAATTTCAGACCCCTCCGTGATTTCTAAGTGGGAGAACTTGCAAAATCGCAGAGTGTTCAAATACTTATGTTTCTCACTGTATGCATGTGTTGCATAGTAATGGATGTATTGCTGAGCCTTGAATTCCAGCCATCAAAGCAACTGCTCTTAAATTGACTCCTAAGAGTTCATAGGTGTCTCTTTATTGTATGAATCATAGAAGCCCTTTGATTTTAGTACATCTTTAGCTTTTTAGAGGAAAGTACATAGAATTGTATAACCAATTTATGCTGAAAAATGTGTGTCGCTTCATGTTAACAACTTCCTTTACACAGCTTTTGATGTATATTGCTCAACTCACTGTCAACTGACACCGTAAATTCAGGAATATTTATATAACAAAATATTGAAATATTATTTATGGCTAACATGTTTCTAACATTTCTCTGTCCTCTTTTAGTAACATTATAAGGACTAAACAAACAGTGCTGTTATGCAGAATAGCAGTGTCCAGTAGACAGCCATGTGTGGCTCTAGTGTGGCACTCATGCTTATACAATAAAAAGAATTGCTAAAACACCCGTGAATAAAGTGGGATTAATATCATGCCATCAGGACTGCCTAGTCTGGACTGAGATTCAAAATAGGCCCTGGCATTTCAGTTACACAGAGGTCCAAATAGCCCGCCACCCACTAAATAGTGATTGTCTATGGCATCTTACAGCAGCCCCTCTGGCATTTACCATTATCTACAGATTGCCAGTCTGGGACTGAGGGCTGCTGCCTCAGGTGACAAAAGGTCAACAACACTGCTGCTAGGGGTAATTTTTGATAAAGCAGCAGGAATAAATCATAGCACAGCTCTAATTAAGCTAAGCATGGCCACCACAACTGCCCTTATTATTCTGTAGGTGTTATTGCTTATCCATGTCGGATAACTAATTAAAGGGACTCTAAACCAAACCATAAAGCTGTCCCACTGCGCCCCCAAGTTCTCTATAGATGTTGATGATAAACATAATTACACATGAAAACCAATTCACGAATAAGAATTCTAGTGACGGAAAACTTAATTAAAGATGCAAGAGAACATAAACATCCGCAGACTATACACAAACCTCACAGTAGAACATCTCAACAAAGGCTCCAGAGTGGTAGTATCTTTAGATGCCACTAAGGCCTTTGATTCAGTGAAATGAGCCTACTTATGGGAAGTCCTCCATAGATTTGGTCTAGGATCTGATTTTATAAGCTGGGTAAAACTCCTGTACAGAGCCCCAGTGGTGCAGGTATTAAGGGATTTAGACTAGGAGAGCTGGAGGAATGCATGCGGATGATGCGGATGCGGATGTCCTACTTTATCATGCAGATTCAGTGCAGCTACTACAGTCAGTCCTCACACTGGTCCAAGAATTGCATGCTCAAAACAAGTATCCAATCCACCTTTGTCTGGGCAAAAAAAGCACCCCACTTTGCACTCTCCAAATTGAAAACACCCATTGCAGAAGGAGGCCTGGGATATCCAGACTTTTATTTATATTACCTAGCTAGCCAATTGTATTTTATCCACTGGTGGTTCCTCCCTGACCCTTATAATCCCAACATACTTCTACAGGCCACTATAGCTGGATCAGTGGAAACCCTTCAATACATCCCATATAGGAAACTAACCGACACTCCCACCAGAATCTCTACCACCCCATACAAAGTGTGTTCAAATTCAAAGAGCCCACATACAACCCCCCCTATTGTAACAAAAGACCAACTGATAGACTGAAACCCAGAGGAATCTACCCCAGTATTCTCCTATATGCACAATTTCCCAATACAGAACTGGCTATCCCCACTATTTAAGCTACTCTAAGATACTACAGCAGCTATATATAACCTTACTCAGCCTCAGCCGAATGAATAGTACAGATCCCCAAATGCAGAGAGCAAAATGCCAATTTTATCCATATGGTATGGTTATGCCCACTAATAGTCAGGTTGTGGAAAGAAGTCTCGGAGTACATACAAGGTAAAGCAGGCTTTCCCAAAATCTTTACACCAGAAGTCTGCCTCCTGGGTGCAGTTGATGAGGTAGCAGAACTTTATCAACAGAGAGACCTCTGGAGAACCCTTCTTTTCATGGCTAGGAAAACAATAGTCACCAGTTGGATGTCTGCCAACACCCCAACACTAAGGCAATGATTAGTCTCAATTAGATCTAGACTCATTCACATATGAGTTAACATATATGTTGAGAGGCTGCCCCTGCAAGTATGAGAAAATATGGGAGAATGGTCATTGGCAACAAATCAGATGGACTCTCAACCCCCCCACTGAATGCGAACCTCAGGCCAAACCAATAATGCTGTGCGTTGATGTTGATGTTTATACCTTTCTGCTGACTGCTGACTACCATTGTAATGAACATGTACTGTACCTGACCTAATGTAAATATTTCTCCTACCCCCTACTAAAACAAAAACCTTGACCAGAATTGAAACCTTGAAAAGAATTGACCAGTGATTGCTGATTCCCAGCAATATGCCAGGCATCTTGCTGTTATATTACATATATAGATAAATATGTCATTTTTTCCCTTCATTATATGACACTGGAATCAGACATGGGGATGAAGGACAGACTTGTTCAGTGCTGGGAAACTGTGCTTAAAGCTCAATTGCAGGAACAAAGCACAAGGGGCAGATTTACACACATCAGCTGGGATTCTCATTGGAGGATTCTTTTGCATTTCAATGCTGCCGTGGGCACTGGAGAGCCTTAAAAGTTTTATTGTGTAATATTGCTTTAAGAATACAACTCTGATGTTGCTGGACTACAGCTCCCAGCATGCTTCTACCTTCATTATGTAGGGACCCATAGGGTTAATCTTCCTTTGGCTTTATCCCCTACCTCTTCACACCTTTACTGTTATTGGGCAAAGCCCTTATACTCAGGTTTCAGTTATGTAACTGTATTCCCCATAGGTTTATATAGGTTGACCACTCCCCTTGCAGACTGATATATTGTCTAGCAAGGAGAAGTGGATTCCTCTTTGGCTGCCTGTCTGCTACCTAAGCACAGCTCCCTCTGAGCCTGGGTGCAGCAACAGGCCCCAGTAAGCCATCTTAGTCCAGAGACCACTATACCATCTGGAGAAGTCTGGGACAGGGCCCCGTGAATGAGGATAAGTAAGCATAGCAGAGTATTTAATAGCTCTTTCTAGGGAAGTGAGCATAGTCAGCTCTAGCTAGAAAGGGCAGCCATTAGCCCCACCAAAGGAGTGATTAGATCCAGGAGTATTTCTCCTATCCGGCAATGTTGCCTCAGTGCAGGGCCATGGAGTAGAGATAGTGACAGGCAGGATAACCCCTGATCCCTACTCACCCGGAGGACTCATATACTAGAGGTTATCAACCTGAAGGAGTTCCTACTACTTGGACGACTACCTCCCAAGGGGTACTGGTTGAAAGGTGTGTTTCCCTGCCCAGACTCTACCAAGAGGTGGGATAAAACGGTGCATACCCTCTCTTCAATCTGCCTGTATGTGAGTATGATAACCCTGCGTAACATTTGTGTCTTGGACAAATAAATCTGTATTATAGTTCACCATAAGAACCTCTCTGGCGTCCATTTATACCATCTGCACTACACAGCCTCAGCAAGTTGTAGTTCAACTACACCCTCAGCTCCTATCTTACTTTTTCCCACAAAGCGGAGGCCCATCCTGGGAAAGCGGGTCGCATGTAACACATGCTCTACATCATCTACTAGCCTGGATTTACCCCTTTATAGCCAAAATAGTGTTACAATTAAATGTTACATTATTCTGGGACTTGTAGTCAAGCAGCAGCTGAGTAAAGTTTGGTTGAGCAGTGCTGTGCAGCAGGGTTTATTGTCCCTTTAACACTGCTCACAAACCTCCATAGTGGGTTATTCTACATGTGTGTTACCACAGTCTTCATATATACTAGCAGAAGTAGTACCCATTGTGCAATCATGGGATCATGAGTCCATATGGGACATTTATATATTAAAACTGAGAAACATACATAATAGTACTAAATACAAGTTCAGACTGGGCTGGCGGGACACTGGAAAAAAAAGTTGGTCTCCTGGACCCTCTTGGGCCCCGCTGATTACAGTGAAGCTGAAGCATAAGTTACGGGAGGGGTTAGTTGTCAAGGCCCCCTGGGTTGACAGCCCTGGTGGGCCCTGCAAGCTCCAATCTGACACTGAGAAGATTACTTAGAAACATTTCATAGCACTCCAGGTGAAAGCACATTGACTAAATTTTATTAATTTACTGCTTAAAGATGCTTTACTTTCTGAAACAGCATATGAACTGCACAGCACCCTTTGTTATGTTTTCATGAGAAAACAGTACTCATGAGAGCTACAGTATAATAACACTGGAGAAAAATGTTGTAAGGCCATACTCTATAGATTATGTAATGTCCCCAGTGAATAAAAGTACAGCCCGCGTCCCAGCACTATGGTAGGCAGCCTGCTGTTATCTTACATATAGACATAATTATGTCATTTTTTTTTTTCATAAGGCTACTGCCACACAGGCGTATGCTTCACAAGCTGAAAAACACTTGCCGAGAATACGCCCCGCTACATCTTTGGGTATTTTGATTGTGACACAAATTTCAAACCTTTGATTTCTTATATTCCAAAATAGTAACCCAATTTCTTTCTTAGAGAGGTTTTTTGACCTTGGTGCTTACATGTGCGGACAGTAGTGCTCCCTAGCCAGCATGGGCACTATGGAACTCTTGTACATAAAAGTTGTACACAGAAAAAACATAGAATGTGCACAGTTCAAACCGTGGGTTATGAGGAGTTTGAAAACTGTGGTTTACAATGGTAGCTGAATCTAATTTTACACAATTGTTCAGCTGACTAACCAACCAATTGGCCACAGTAACTGGCTTGGAATTTCCAGAGAGTCGCCAAAAAAAGAAGTAGCAAAGTAGCCCAAAAATGTTTTGGCCCTGGTATATGCAGTGCTTTGCTGTCTCACCATCTGCTAAATCTGTGTTTCCTAAAGTCTTATCTAAAAGGGATTGGCATATTGCTTTATAGCTCTTAGCAGTTATACAACTGAACGGCAAAGTAGTCTTTCAGATGCATGGACCATATTATAGTTAATGGATCTAAAGTGAAATCTCAAAAAGATACCATTTGAATGAGTGTTATTATCTTCATAAGCCAAAGTTGCATACCCCTAGACAGCAGCACAAAATTGTAAAAGCTCATGGTGCAGCCAAGAAGCCAGTGTAGCATCTCCTTAAGAAAGACAATATCCATGCAGACATTTTATTTTTGTCCTGTATCTGATCTGATTTTTTTTGCTTCAGAATCCAGTCAAACACACATTTGTCTTCTTAAAACACTGGTTATTCATTATGTAAGGAAAGTACAAACACGGATCTTTTTTTATGAAGATGTTTGGTTTATTTGCTGGAAGTCTTAATGAAAGCCAGTTTGTTGAAGTACTGTTTCTTTCACCTAAAGGGATTCTGTCATGGTTTTTATGCTGTACTTTTTATTTCTAAATTACACTGTTTACATAGCAAGTCATTTACTCAAACAAACAAAAACAAATAGCATAGTACATTCGGATAAAAGGGCAATAAAACCCTAATTGTGCAGTGCAACATACCATACAATAAGCAAAGTGCTATCAAACTCCTCCATTGGCATGGTTTCTGTATTCCCTTCTCTTCTTATACTTTTGCTTGTTAGGGCAGTGGCAGACGGGGAGATTAGTCACCCCGCCACATATCTTCGTTGCTGCGGGCGACTAATCTCCCCGCAATGCCATACCACCGGCAAGAATGTAAATCAATCAATCAAACAACCAATTAAGGCATGGTAATCAAAATTATGGAAAGACATTTTATCTGGAAAGCACCAGGTCCATAGATTCCCTTAGAGGCAGACCAAGAGGTACTAGTGACCAAGGCAAGTACCTCTTGGCCCCCCTCTTGGATGCCAGCTATCTGCCTATTTAACACAACACCACCTCTTCCACTTGCAAACCCCAGAACCCACTGCTCCCACCTATGTCCCTCTGCCCCTCTACTTGCTCACCCATTCCTGCTCACCTTCTCGGAAACTTAAGGACAACAGAAGTTGAAGGATATAATCGTCCTGCAGTAATTTTTCTTTTCCAAATTGTGCCTGCTAGGTAGCTGCCCTTTCTCCCTACCCCTAGTTCTGTCCCTGGATCCCGTATGTGTACAGCATCTGGCACATTGTTTCTAAATATAAGTTTTGCAACTTTCGCTGGTTGGATATTTTATCATTTATACAATGATGCTCACAGAGGAACTGTTTGAAGATGCTTTGTGTTCTAGTCCTATAACAACCACATGTGACTGATAATGAATATTTAATTACAGTCAGATAATAAATTAAAAACCACATTGATAATTTTTATTGACATTGAATATTATCTTCATCATCTGAAGTTGAGTTGCAGGAACAACACTGGAATTTAAGCCAGGTTCATGTCAGGCTGCCAACTTTTATTTTAAGATATAAAAAAATATTTAGAACTGTTGAAAAGTTTTACTGGGTGTTAGAGACATGAGGTTTATACATTCTTAATGCAGCATATTTTCAGAACATCTATCTCTAACACTAAGAATATTAAAGTAACAGACGGCTCATATGTATTAGGAAATATGCAGGCAGAAAAGTGGCTTAAGCAATCAAAGTGAACTGATTCTTATTTTTTTTACTGCTGCTCTGATCTAAATTGTTAAGCAAAACCACATTTTATTTTAATGAAATTCTTTTGTTGTCCCAGCTTCATAGATGCAAGCATGTTTATACAACATGAAAATGCAGGTTTGAGAGGGTTGTGTATTAAAAAGCATTAAGTTTGCCCAGTAGCAGTAACCCACACCAACCAATAAGATGTTTGCTTTTAAACAGGTAACCAGTAAATGCTACCTTCTGATTGGTTGCTATGGGTCACTGTTCCTGGGCAAACCTAGTGCCTTTTATGACATAACTCCACAATTGTTTCAAAATAATTATTTAACTCAAAATCAATATACTATAAATAAATGTATTAATTTCATGAAAAAGCCAAGTTACTTTTTTATTATTTACATATGCTCTTAATTCACTTCTTTTGGCAAATGGTATCCTAAGATTTTACTGCCAGTTTGTCTCTGGCCACACAGACCCAGACACCCGTTACAAGAATCCAAAAGAGCTGCAAGGGAAGCCACGTATAACCCTGGCACAGGATTCTTCATTATACAAAGAATATACTGTAAGTAATGCAAATTCAGAAATGATGGTAAAGACATTAGTAATGCTGTGAATTCAACACTGCCTAGAAAGACCACAAACGCCCTTCATAAATAGTGTTTCGAAAGCTTGTATCTGTGACATTCTCACACTGTACTTTGCAACCATAACTACACAACCTGCTAGAAATCATCACTATTTAACAACAAATAGAGGCATTTTATATTTTTAATGTGTAGATATTTTCAGAGCTCCTAGCAGAATGTGTTATGACAAACTACTGTACACTTTGAAGACAGTTCCAGAGTTAGATGCTAAAGGGGTTTGTTAAAGGGAACTTTCAATTATCCCTAACTGACGGATATCCCACATGCCACAGCCTGTTCTCCCTTTTGTGGTTCTGCATGTTCATTCAAGGTTTTAATTATTTTCCAGGTTTAGAAACAGCTGGGCAAGGTAACTCTAAAAACATTATTATGCTATTTTTATGCTGAATTCAGCACGTTTTTTTTTTGCCCCATCAGGCCACATCAAGTCTCTAACTTTGTGCCTTTGTTTTGTTTGGAGGTTGGGTGCTACCAATAAGATCTGGAGACCTTTATTTATGTTAAAGTAGATTTATAACTTGGTCTTATTTTTACTTTATTTTCTTACAAATGTTCAGTAAAGCTTATTTAACACAGTTATTAGTTAACAGTTTCATGAAAGGGTTGGACGGCTTATTAGTAAGTAAGAAAATGTAAAGTTATTAATACTTAGCACAATGTTAATCCAAATACTTTAGAGACAAATATTTTTTTCCTTATTTGAGGCAAATTAGAGACAGCTTCAAATGTTTTTTTTGAGGATCAGCTAGGTATGCTTTGTTTCAGCAAAAGGTTTGAATTAAATAGACGTTTTAATTTAATTTTACAGTATGTTTAAAGGGGTACTAAACCTTGCTGCATTGCATTGCTCAACCAAACCTTAATCAGCTGCTGCTAGCAAAACTTGGGGGTGCAGTGGGACAGTGTTATGATTGGGTTCACAACCCCTTTAGCACTGAAGTGTCGGGACAGTTTTGCTTAGTTGAACCTCTGTGGTGTGAAAAGAGAAAAGTTGATGTCAATTTCTAAATACAATGTTATCAGATATCCTGTAATACTATTTAGGGTAAAGACACATGTAGCTATTAGCAGCAGTTACTTGTTGTGGCTACTTAAATAGACAATGCTGATCATTTATTCAATTCAATTTCATTGTCTCTACGTGTGTTTTAGCAGAGGCAATTCCCAGTATTGTCTATGGCAGGGTATATTCTGGAATCTAGTAGCTGTGAAAAAGAAGCTGCTACTAGTAGCTCTGTGTGTCTTCACCTGATGCTGTACCTCAGTGTCAGTGCAACTACAATGGACTGTGGATGAGAGTAGATCACCACTTGTGACTGTAGCATATGTATCACTTTAACTAGGTGCTAACTTTTAAAGGGACACTAAACCCAACCGTAAAGCCGTCCCACTGCGCCCTTTAATTCCCTATAGATGTTGAAGAAAAACATAATTAAACATGGAAACCAATTCACCTATGAGAATTTTACTGACAGAAAACTTAATCAAAGGACATGGAAAGGCAAAGTCAGTTTGGGGTGCCAAAATGTTAGGCACCCCCAAGTGACTTTAATCGCCTACCTTTTACCCCGGGCTGGTGCCCCTGTTGGCAGAGAACAGCACCAGCTCTGAGTACCTGGAGCAATGCGCTTCCTCCTTCCTGCTTCGTTTAGCTGCGACTATGCGATAGGCGCATGCGCAGTAGAGTGAAAAGCCGACTTCTCTGTTAAAGTTCGGCTCTTCACTCTACTGCGCATGCACGCGCCTTCCTGGTTCACGAGCCCGTGCATGCGCAGTAGAGTGAAAAGCCCCTAACAGGGGCACCAGCCCAGGGTACAAGGTAAGTGATTAAAGTCACTTGGGGGTGCCTAACATTTTGGCACCCCCAAGTGACTTTACCTTTCCTTGTCCTTTAAAGATGCAAGAGAATTGCCCAATAGGAATGCTGATTCCCTACATTACGTGATGCATCTTGCTGTTACCATACATATTTCCCTTCATTATATGACACACGGAACAGACATGGGGATATAGGACAGACTTGTTCAGTACTGGTAAACTGTGCTTAATGCTCCCAACTCCAATTGCAGGAACAGAGAACATGGAGCCAGATTTACAAATATCAGCTGGGAATACTACCCTGATGTTGTTGGACTATGGCTCCCAGCATGCCTCTACCTTTATTATATGTTAAATTATTCTGGGATTTGTAGTCCAGCAACAACAGAGTAAAGTTTGGTTGAGCAGTGCTGTGCAGTGGGGTTTAGTGCCCCTTTAAGGAGTTGTAAACACAACCATAACGCTGTCCCATTGCGCCCCTTGGTTTTGCTATAGAAGTTGGCAAAAAACATAATTATAGATGCAAGGAAATTCACCAATGAGAATTTACTGATAAAATAATTTTTATTATAAATGCAAAAGAACTGACCAGTGAGAATGCGGATTCCCAACACTATGTCAGGCATCTTGTTGTTATTCTACATATAGAGATAAGTACGCATTTTGTTTTCATTCATTATATGACACTGGAATCAAACATGCTTCCCTGTGGCACAGCATCATCATCATACAACCCCTTTACTTTCTGATATTTTTTCAGAGGGGCTGTGCAGAGTAAAACAACCTAGAACACACTAATTACCATTGGATTCAATTATATCGAATAACATATTAAGTGTAAAGAAATGTAGTATATTAAAGGGCATCTTTAATAAATAAATTGTTTTGTCAATGAGAGGTATGTGCTAATAGATCCTGTATTGCGGGTGGGGGAAGCAATACCATTTTGGCAGAAAATCACCTGGTGAGAGCTATATTGCCCTTAGTGGGACTGAGATCCTGGTGGAGGCAGCACTGTTGGGGTTCACGTATGCGTATAATGAGTAAGTATGTCAACTCACTTATTATACGCATTAGCATGACGAACAATTGATTATCGCATCCACTGAATCTACGCCACACACATGCCCATAATGAGCGAGCAGGGGCCCCAACATGGCCACCCACCAACTGGAGTGCGGACTCTATTAGCCCGTATCTCTGGTGAGGGAAACAATTTTATTATGATAGGTGCTCTTTAATAAATCCATCAAGATATCCTATTAGTAGGACATTACAAAACCCAGACAGCAGGACCGTGTTTAATATGAAACCATGTATTCTAGAGCCCCATCCACAAAAATGCTGTTGGCTTGAAGTGATTCTACAATATTTGCCAAATCTAGCTTTTGTTTTCATGCTACTTGGAAGGACATTTGAACATTAACTAGTGATAGGAGAATGGGAAGACTGCAAACCACATTGGAGGAGATTCTGTTGCTAAATGTAAGCATATTAATCACGATATGAAGATTCTATAAATAAGAGTAAATCTGCCTGTTTCATGTAATTCATGTAATATACTGTGTAGCTGATATTCAAGTATGCTGAGTAAAACTCTATGGGGATGATATCATAAAAGCTGCAATATTTGCTGCTGGTCTAGGCGCCCATAGCAACCAGCTGTTTAAAGGGGCACTAAACCCCACTGCACAGCACTGCTCAACCAAACTTTACTCTGTTGTTGCTGGACTACAAATCCCAGAATAATTTAACATATAATGAAGGTAGAGGGATGCTGGGAGCTGTAGTCCAGTAACATCAGGGTTGTATTCTCAAAGCAATATTGCACAATAAAACATTTCCGGGGTCTCCAGTGCCTGCAGCAGCATTGAAATGCGAAAGAATCCTCCAATGAGAATCCCAGCTGATGTGTGTAAATCTGGCTCCCTGTTCTCTGTTCCTGCAATTGGAGTTGGGAGCATTAAGCACAGTTTACCAGCACTGAACAAGTCTGTCCTTTATCCCCATGTCTGATCTGTGTGTCATATAATGAAGGGAAAAAATGACATATTTATCTCTATATGTAAGGAAACAGCAAGATGCATCAGGTAATGTAGAGAATCAGCATTCCCATTGGTCAAATATCTTGCATCTTTAATTAAGTTTTCTGTCAGTACAATTCTCATTGGTGAATTGGTTTCCATGTTTAATTATGTTTTTTTTCAACATCTATAGAGAACTAGAGGGGGCAGTAGGAAGGCTTTATGGTTGGGTTGAGTGTTCCTTTAAAACTTCTGCTCCAGATTTAATTTGAGAAGAAAAACGTTACTTCTAATCCAGTTTCAGTATTTGCCATAGGCTAATATCACACCGGGCTGATTAGTGCCTATGTTGGCATCTGCCTTTCCTTGTGCCTGCACACAGAGCTTTTGGGTTGGCCTGGGTGCATGAACATGAAATCCGCCCATGTACCTGCACCTGGGCCAAAAGCTCAGTTATGCAAGGATGATGTTTATCAATATAAATTCCAAGGCACCCCTACTTCAGATTAAAATATGTATGCTGACCCCAATGTTTTGTCTTAGGGGCTGATTTACTTACCCACGAACGGGTCGAAATGAGTCCGATTGCGTTTTTTTCGTAATGATCGGTATTTTGCGATTTTTTCGTATTTTTTGGGATTTTTTCGGCTTCTTTACGAATTTTTCGTTACCAATACGATTTTTGCGTAAAAACGCGAGTTTTTCGTAGCCATTACGAAAGTTGCGTAAAATCTGGCAATTTTTCGTAGCGTTAAAACTTGCGCAAAAAGTTGCGCTTTTTTCGTAGCGTTAAAACTTACGCGAAACTTTGCACCTTTTAAGTTTTAACGCTACGAAAAAGGCGCAACTTTTCGCGTAAGTTTTAACGCTACGAAAAAAGCGCAACTTTTTACGCAACTTTCGTAATGACTACGAAAAACTCGCGTTTTTACGCAAAAATCGTATTGGTAATGAGAAATTCGTAAAGAAGCCGAAAAAATCGCAACAAATACGAAAAAGTCGCAAAATGTTCGTTTTCAAGTCGGAACTTTTCCAATTCGGGTCGGATTCGTGGGTTAGTAAATCAGCCCCATAGTGTAGCTTATGTTCGAATCAAAATCACTTTGTTTTCATGGAATTCATTGCAACACACATCAATACATTTCAATTTTGGACTGTTTCGTATAAATGATAACCTTTTTGCTTGCAAACATAATAACTGTCATAGCAATTTCATTTTAGACAAACAGTCTCTGAAACAATGAGACAACAAAGAAGTCTTTGTTTTCATTTTCAGAGTAAAGGTAATATTCTGGGATTCTTTAGATATCAGGGCTGGGACATTTCTTCATTTCATACGCTTCTGCAGAAAAAGACCTAAAAGGGTTATTTCAAATATGTCCTTTGCGCTTTTTTAGATAAAGCACTTTTAATCTATACATTGTAATTTACTATTACTTTTTTTTTTTTTATTTGCTATCTACTTTGCCACAGTACTGTAAAAGCGATTTGGGTCCCACAGGAAAAAAGCGCTATATAAATATAAAAGCACTATATACACATATATACAGTATATATATATATATATATATATATATATATATATATATATATATATATATATAATTCCAACTTTTTCTAAATTGTCATACTGGACACCACTTTTGAATTTGGCCTTGGAGCACTGTATAGAAATCATACAAATCTGTCAGAACAGCTTACAACAATCTGAAGTTTGTGTTATTTTTTGGCATTATTAACAAGATTCTGCTTGAGTATATTTAGAAAGAGTTAACTGTTTGAAGACCATTTTGGCATAGTATGATGTAAAAAATTGAAGGTTAAGACATTTCTTGTGGAGTTAAGATATTTGTGAATTTATTGTTAGATGATGTTCTGACATAAATGAACATTTTACTCCAAATTTCGGCCTAATTTTCTCTATCTATAATGAAGCATTTATAAATGAAGCCATGAAAAAGTTAAAACTCTGCACTCTAGGAGAGTTGATTGCTTAATTGCATTGACACAGCTTGTATCCCTCACATTTTCCTCTTGCTTCCTCTGAAAAGAGAGGAAATATAACATTCTTCAGATAGTAGCTGTTGCCAAAGCTTACAAAGTTGTATGTAACGCCTTTATGGCTAAAGTCCTACATTTTGCATACGTGGCTTTTTAATAATTGCATTTTTTTACCATTATATTAGGTAAAAATATTTACGGGTTATTTATGATTTCTTCGGTTCTTGATTATTTTGGCTCACTATTTTATGTTTTAATTTGGTTAAAAAACTAAATATTTTTATTTTTAAATCAAAAATTGAAATGCAAATGAATATTATTGACTTTTAAAGAGGAAATAATTGTGAAACATTTCTTTTAAAAGTACTATTTTTAATCACTGGGTCTGTTTCTATGAACTGCTATCTTAAAGGAACGATAACACCAAAAAATGAAAATGTATTAAAGAAATTGAACTATAATGTACTATTGCCCTGGTAAACATTTTGTGTGTTTGCTTCACAAATACTACTATAGTTTATACAAATACCCTGCTGTGTAGTCATGGGGGCAACCATTCAAAAGGAGAAAAGGCACAGGTTACATAGCAGATAACAGAAAAAACACCACTGTATTGTACAGTGTTTATCTGTTATCTGCTATGTAACCTGCACTTTTTGGCTACACAGCTGCTTATTCATGTAAACTATACTAGTGTTTCTGTAGCAAACACACAACTTCTACCATTGCAGGCTAACAGTACTTCATTTTTTAATTACTTTAAAAGACTTTTATTTATACATATTTTTTTTTATGCTACTGTTCCTTTAAGGTCTGTGACACACGGGGGGGATTAGTCGGCGGACGACTAATCGCCCCAAAGCACCATCCCACCAGCTAGAATGTAAATTTCCTCACAAGGCAACTTCCGCAAACTTTGGCAAATCGCTACACCGCATGTGCCATCCCACCGGCGATTTACATTCTAGCCGGTGGGATGGCATTTCGGGGAGACTAATCTCCCCATGTGTCACAGCCCTAAAGGCTCATTTATGATGCCAAATGTTTTTTTTTTTTTTACATAAAATCCCTCATAATAGAAAACATCAGTTAAACATCATGGTTAGGACGGATTCTTGCTCCTCTCAGTTGGTCAGAAAGTTGAAAAAAAAGGGCAAGGAGAGATGGTTCTATGTAGTAATTTTGTTCAAGTCCATTACATACATGTATGGATATTGGCATTAAATGAGTAGTCATCAGAAGACTTACTTCTAAAGATATTTCCATAGTGATGTATCTGTTTTCAAAATACATTGTATTGTTACTCCTCAAAAATGATCATGTGCTGGAAACTGTTTTTTAAAAGAACAAATACATTTTCTGTAATTTAGCTTAGGACCATTAAGCATTCTATTCTTTTGTCTTCCTATGTTCTTCTCTGCACCCCTTAATTGCGCTTTGATACACTAAAGTGAATTTTTAGTGCTGCCTTGCAAGTTCGTGTGGTGAAATAACAAGACCAAAAGCCTCCCAAACATCTCCCATGACAGAACAACTGATGGAGATGGGAGAAGTTAGATGGCAGGGGGTCCCAGGGTGAACAGGCTGCATGGCTGAATGACTCCCCCTGAAATATTACATTGGTGGTGCAGCAGTTATCAGTCTACTCCACTGTGCTCGCTCCTTATACAGTCAGACTGAGAGCAGGAATCGGGTGCATTGCTTAGCCAAGGCATCAGGATAGATTCCCATAACCATACACTTTATACTGTATATATGCCACTATTTACTTGCTTGATTGATTGGCAGGGTATTTTGGCAGCAAGCAAGCTACACTGGTGTAGGGCAGTATGTTGGGTGGGATACATGGTTTAGGTATACTAGAATGCTACTGGTTTTGGTAAATGGCTAAATTGCAACATTGGCTGGAAAGGTCTGCATGTATAGAGGCCCTGAAGAGAGCAAGGATGGGATGTACAGACTGGACGAATGGTATGCTAAGATGGCCTCTAAGTTCTTCTTGTTTATTGCCAATGATACCTGTCTTCCTAATGCACCCTTATATGTAAAGAAGAACAGTGGGTGCGGTGTATACAACAGGGCATTTTCAGTGGATCATCATGTGCCTGACACTGTGCATGCTGTTTTTGAAGTGACAGCATGAATATTGAGAGCATTAGGCCAACAACATCTAATAATAAAAACATTATAACTTGTGAATCAATTTGAACTATAGTTGTGTTCCAGGCAATGCAATTGCATCAAGCATGCCCCCTTGCGGCTGCAATGTCACTGGTATTCTGGGAAAAAATGCTGCATTGTGTATTTAATAAAGAAGAAATTAAAAAAAACCCAAAAAGAACAAACCATAGTAATTATACTCCAAATTGCATTTTGCACACTGCACTTACAGACTAATTAGCCATAATGTTTAGCTGATGGCAAACAGAAGAAAAGACATTCTAACATTATTATTGCAGGAGGATCTGGCTAGATTTGTTCAAGGGCAGAGAAAAAAGTGTAACATTCAGAATACTAAATCTGATTGAACTGGCAAATCTTAAAATATACCCATAATTCTTCAGGTTTTACATAATAATAAGATATTATTTTGTTCCAAATTTAAATTAATATTTGTCTTCCACAGTCAAAAAGGGATTCTGGGAACAAATTTCTTTAGGATCTTAGAAAAGTCCCATTTACATGGGTTTATTCTATAGACTAATGCTCACCCACTGGGTTTTAAAGCAGAAGCCAGGATAATAGCTGATCAGATTCCCAACTACATACCTGTTTTGCCCTTCTTGGGGCTCATCAGTGTAGTGCAGGGTTTTCTGATCAGCTTAGGTAGAGCCAGGAGTGGGGATTCACGAACAAACTAAAAGGGTTGAGGAGACCGCCTCATACATATGCAAATAAGTCAAAAAGGGATTCTGGGAACAAATTCCTTTAGGCTCTTAGAAAAGTCCCACTTACATGGGCTTGTCCCATTTACATGGTCCTGATCCTACGCACATCTCGCCTCTTGTTTTAGAATTCTCCAAATCTTCCTCTTATTAACAACTAAGGTTTTCCAGTTTTGTCATCCCTCATCCACTCCTACAGCTGATACATTCATCATCCTGTCTCTGTTATTAATTTCCTGAATTGCAAAGACAACTTTGAATCGTTGACTTAAAGGGACACTAAACCCAACTGTAACTCTGTGCCACTGTGCCCCGTACTTCTCTATAGAAATTGATGAAAAGCGTAATTACACATAGAAACCAATTCACCAATGAGAATTCTACTGACCAAAAATTAAAGCTGCAAAAGAATTGACAAATGGAAACATTGATTCCCTACATTACGTGAGGCATCTTGCTGTTACCTTACACATAAAGATGAATATGTAATTTTTTCCCTTCATTATATGACACAGGAATCAGACATGGGGATAAAGGCCAGACTAGTTCAGTGCTGGGAAACTGGCTACATGTTCTCGGTTCCTGCAACTGGAGTTGGGAGCATTAGGTACATATTTACACAGATCAGCTGCGATTCTTATTGGCGGATTCGTTTACATTTCAATGCTGCCGCTGGCACTGGAGAGCCTGAAAAGTTTTATTGTGCAATAATCTTTAACGTTTAGTTAACTTTTTGTTGACAAAAAAAAAAATTGGCAGGTTTGAACTGTTGAGTACCATTGAGTTCTGTGGAGGCTTAGAATAGTAGAGGAATAGTCAGTGACAGCCTGTCCTTGACACATTTTCAAGGGGAAGTTTATCACCTTATTGTTTTCTATTCAAATTGTTCAAGTCAATGGGGCTAATTTATCAAAGTATAATCGCTTCCGAATACAAAAAAAAATCGTGTTTTAAGTTTTCGTACTGTGCATATTTTTGCGACTTTTTCATACTTTGCGACAAAAAGCGTGTCAATTTGTGTGACAAAATCGCATTTGCTGTGCCGAGTACGAAAGTTTCGGATTCATTCAAGCTTCAGTATCGTGACTTTCCTTTGGCCAGGTTGGAGCTGCACAGTGCCATTGAGTCCTATGGAAGGCTTCAAAAAACATGCACAGAAGGATAAAAGTCAGATATGTTTTCCCGCAGTTTACGATCGTTCGGATACGAAAAAATTTTTGACTTTTGCATCTAATCCAAATTTTACCCATTTTGGCATTCGAACTTGTACTTTGATGAATCAGCCCTAATGTGTAGAATTTTTTGAATTTTAACAATACTAGCTTGAAAAATTTGTGATTTTCGAAACGTAAACTTGAAGTTTTTGTACGACTGTTAACAGCATTATTGTGACATTTTATAAAAACAACAATCAAGTTGAATTTGAATTAATACCATGTTGAGTTTATACGACTTTGAAGGCCAGAAAAAATTATCATACTTGCAGTTGTTTTTTTTTTAATTCTCTACGCCACATGCATTCTTGGTTAGATTAAGCTAATTGTTTTGCCTTTATGACATATTTTTATACTGTTCCTGCCATACAGGGATTATTAAATTAGAGTGCCAACTAATTTATTTTGTCTGTTATTTTCTCTTGGTACAAAATATTTTTTATATAAAAATATAATGGAATTCTTATTTAATGTTTACTATTTATTGGGACATCCTTGAATACAATATATCTATATGAATGAGTCTAGAGAGCAGCCAGGCACAACTAATTCATTATTTGCATGATTGGTGGTTTGAGCATCGTCTATTTCCATGTAATTGATCCCAGATCATAGACTGAAAGCAGCCTATAAAGGGTTAGTGTGATGTTTGTATGGACGGTATGGTTAACAAGATCCAGAATACAGTTCCTAAACTATTTGGGAAAAGCATTAGTGTCACATATGTAGAATGACATTATTCAGGGCCCCACTGAGCCCCCTACACTACAGAGATGCTATTCAGTATGATTAAGGAAAATGTAAACCTTTAAAATGAATTAATGTAAAATTGCTCAGAGTGCTATTCTAAGCAGACATATTTCACAAAAATAATGGTTTAAAATCAACACATTTCATTATTTTCCTTTCTGATTACAGCTTCCTCCCATGAGGTAGCATTATGTTATATAAAGCTGTTTAGTATCAGCACTAGCAGTATGTAACTATGCAAGCAGCTTTGTTTCTGTTTCCTGTCACAATAATTACTGACACAATGCCTTTAGTTAATGAGAGGATTTATCAGCATTGTCATTCTTGATTGCTAGTTCAAGCCCTCTTATGAAAACTAGCCTTAGTACATTATCTTAATGGGGTACTAAACCCAGCTGTACTGCACTGCTCAACCAAACGTTACTCAGCTATTGCTGGACTACAAATCCCAGAACAATTTACCATATAATGAAGGTTGAGGCATTCTGGGAACTGTAGTCCAGCAACATCAGGGTTGTATTCTAAAAGCAATATTGCACAATAAAACTTTTCCAAAACTTTTCCGCAAATCTCCAGGGGCTGCATTAAAATGCAAGAAATCTTGGGACAGTAGAATGCTCAGTGGTGAATTCTCATGCATCCATAATTACGATTTTCAAACAACTTCTATAGCCAAACTAGGGGGAGCAGTGGGACAGTGTTATAATTGGGTTTACAACCCCTTTAAAGCAAAATTGCCAAATATAACTTTTCCAAAACTTTCCCTAATATCTCAAGGGCTAGCGGCTGCATTAAAATGCAAGAAATCCTCCAATGAGAATCCCAGCTGATCTGTGTAAATCTGGCTCCATGTTCTTTGTTCCTACAATTGGATTTGGAAGCAATAGGCACAGTTTCTTATCACTGAACAAGTCTGTCATGTCTGATTTGAGTGTCATGCAATGAAAAAAAAATAAATGACATAATAATCTCTATGTAAGATAACAGCAAGATGCCTGACATAGTTCTGGGAATCAGCATTCTCATTGGTCACTTCTCTTGCACTTTTAATGAGATTTTTAGTCATAATGCTCAGTGTTGAATTTTTTTGCATCTATAATTACATTTTTCAGCAACTTTTATAGCAAAACTAGAGGGTGCAGTGGGACAGTGTTATGATTGACTTTACAACCCCTTTAATGAATAGCATCAATACATACACAATCTTGAGTCCAATTTAGCACACTCACAGTTGTGTTTGGAAATTGACCTCATTAAATCTTATAGAATGGGATATTTTCAACAATTTTGCAATTAGACTTCAATTTCTATTTTTTTTAAATGATTTTCTTTACTATGTTGCCTCCTTTCCCGCTTTTAATTGTCACTTTAGTGAGCTGCTGGCTACTGTATTTATCCAATTTAGCACATAGGTTCATAAATCACCCCCTTGGTCCCAAAATCTGTTTTATTACAATGACAATATAAATTATTAACTTCTTCTTGTGCACAGTCCCAAATTGCAGTCACAGTTCACAAATGAAACATCCATTGCCCTGACTGGTAAATTGACTCATTTCATACTGAATAGCAATGTAAGTATGCATTTTCTGGCCAAAATCTGGCCCATCAATAGAGTGCCCATTCATTCATATACTGAACAAATTAAATGGGCGGTAACAGGGCATTTTGTTGTTTTTTCTGCTGTCAGATCATGAACCAGTTATTATCATTTAATTATTCCTGCCTTATTAAAAGTATAGACTGGAACTTAGTCAGGTCCTGTCTAGATAACAAACTACACATGGGTACATAGCCACACACCTTCTTACAAGTTATAATAAGACATATTTTGGAGAAGTGCAAAATATGTTGGACTAAGTCAAAAGAGAGCTTTTTATTGCACAGTATCTCTATTGCTCATGACACTGTACTAGGGTTATCACCTGTCCGGTTTCCCAAGTTAGGAAAACCGGGCAGGACTCGCCAACATTGACAAGGCGATTGGCCAATGGCCACATCATAGCCCCATCCCCAGGATGACATGGCCCCACCTCTTCCCTGCCCTGCAATGTCACGGCCCCCCCGTGACCACGTCCCCTGACCCCTGTCTGGCTAAGAAAGCCAGGAGAGGTAGCAACCCTACACTGTACTAAAGGAATCTGATCAGTGCCACCAGGCTCTGGAAAAAAAATATGGATATACAAATACGAATATAATGCAGTACTTCAAGACTGACATGTTTTGCAGGCCAGTGAGCTTCCTCAGAGAAAATTTCTCTGGGGAAGGCTTATTGGCCAGCAAAACACATCACTTTTGGCCATCGAAACACATTTGTTTTCTGGCACACCTGCTGTAACAGACATAACTGCAAGGGAAGGAAGTTGTATAAATAATAAAGACTTAAAAGAAGAAGGAAAGCTTAAATTACTGGGGGATGCAAAATGTTAGGCACCCACCAGTGATTATAATCACTTACCTGATGCACTGCACTGGTCCAGGGTATGTCTGTGCAAGTGATCCTGTTTCCTGTTTCTTTCTTTGCACCAGTTAAAATCCTAACTTTAATAAAAAAAGATGGCTTTTTCACTCTACTTCACATATGTTGGGCCTGGAATTTTGAAGAAAGAAGAATCGGAAGATGAGGATTGCTTTGTGGTGCTTGCCCAGAAGTACCATGAACTCATGTAGTTTTCTGGACTAAAACTTTTGCCACCCCCCAGTGATTAAGCTTTTCTTTTCCTTTAACTAAACCCATGAAAATCTTACATTATGCTGTACGCTACAATATACTGATGTGTTTAAAATAATTACTGGTTATACAGAGTGCAAAATTACTTGTTGAGTATAATCTTTCAACAAGGTCTAATGACAGGCAAGTGTTAGTTAAAGAATTACATGCTAAACCATATTGTGAATCAGTCATCCTGTTCTTTAATCGCCAGGCAAGTGACATTTACAGAGACACATGACTCATAGCTTTGAGGTTGTATTGAATTCGTGCTGGAAAATCTCCATCTTTTCCTGCTTAAGGTGCAGCATGTACTAATCATGGATTATGAGGTGGTGCTTTTGTATTTACACTGGATCATAAAGTGCAGATCACTGAACCAATATGAATTGCCTATAACTTACAGGGTTTTCTTTAGACAGGGGTTATATATTAACTGTGTGTCGCACAGGAAGCAAACAGTATCTTACTAAAGAAGCTGATATTTCCAAAGGATATCTTGATTAGAACGCAGTAATGTTTAAAGATAAAATAACCCACACAAAACTCATTTTCTATAAATATATTTTATGCCCACTCCTTGTTAGTTATATGCCACCCACACAGCACTGGGCAAAGGAAATGATTAATGCAGGGATGAGTGTCCTGGGCACCCACTGATAATGGGGCACCTCAGAGCATTTGGGACTTAATTTAGGTGAGAAATGCAAAAGCATTCTGTAAATCAGTGACCACCAACCAGTGGCTCATGTGCAACATGTTGCTCTCCAACCCCTTTGATGTTGCTTCCGGTGGCCTCATAGCAGATGCTTAGTTTTACATTTTTGGCTTGGAAGCAAATTTTGGAGGCATAAAGGCAATGTGTAGGTCTCCTGTAGGCTGCCAGTCCCAAAATCAAAGCACAGTTGTCATGAAAAGTTTAGAATATGTGTTCTACTCTTGACCCTCTTGAGTTAATGGCTCATTTGAGAACCTTGTTTTGAGTTTGCAGTAGTGTATCCAGACAGGGGTAACGTTTATGGTCCTACATGTTATGGAGCTAATAAAGTAAGAACTGTAGATAGGGAGGTCATTAATGCAGCACACATATTATTGAGCTGAAAGTGCAGCAGTATCTGTAGTAGAAGATGGGAAGCCACAATGGCACACATTTTCACTGATGCAACACATTTATAGGGTAACATGGCTCTGATGGTGATAGCAACACATCTGGGCTTATTTATCAGTTTTCCAGTTTCTGAATTTGAGTTTGCTTTTCTAAATTGAATAAACTCGCAAATCAAATGCTCGCTTATTCATTAATGTGGTAACTTTTTGAGTTTACAAACTTGAATAAAACAAGTTTCTGTTTTTTTGCACTTAAATACCAAACAGTCAAGTTTTTGAGCCATAATTGAAATTGTGCGCTTTTTTAGTGATAAATACACTCAAATGTTAATAAATCACCCCCTTTTATATTATGACTGAAAATCCATTATTTGTTTAAATAAAATAATCCAATCCAATAATCCAAAATAATCCAATTTATGGCCCTTCAGTCGCTGTTCAGTTCTCAGCAGTGAGTGATGATATTTGTAGTTATGCAAAGAATTAATGGACATAATTTAGGCTAACATCATGACTTTATAAAAAAAAAAAGAACCCCCCCCAAATTCTGCTTTGCTTTAAGAACAGCCACCATTAAAGACAACAATGCATATTTAGTACAAGATGTTTGTGGAAAGTCATTTAATAAAATAACAGCTTTGTGAAAATATGTGTACAATTACTGTGGTATTGGCTTCTCTGAAGTTCTTTAAGAATAGAAGGTTCATATTTTTTCAATTTACATTTTTTGAACTGTACTAAATGAAACCAAATTCTGTCTTAGTAATCATTCCAAACAGAAAGTGACACAAGGGCTAAACTAGGGTCCACTGAGATCTAATAAACTGCTTTTTACTTTGTTTCTTTTGTAATATGAAAAAGAAGACTGGCATGCTGCTCATTGTTAGATTCTACTCTAGATTCAGCTTTATGTTCAGTTATGGGATTTAAACTTAGTGGTAGGGTTTTCCCAGAGGGCTGTCACTTAGGCTTTTAAGATGAAAAATATTAATTAAATAGACAGCGTGGGAAGCTGATAATAGATCACAGACTGTATTGATCTTGCATTGTACTTTTTTATATATTACTAGCTTAGGCACCCAGCATTGAGGACATTTTATGTTCCATCCTTAACATAACAATAATACATTTTTAAAATAAGCATTCTAGCAAAACATGAGCCATATAGAAAAGTTCTTTAGTACTATGTCCACAGTGTCCTTTGTTAGATAGGTAGACAGGACTGTACCATGCATTGCCAGAAAAAACAATGGGGTGCATAACCAAACTTAGCACCACTGAAGTACTCCAGTTATATGTTTTCCAATACAATGAAATGGCAAATTCTCATTGGTCAGATGTGCAAGTCTGTGATTTTGGCGTGTGCCATCCCGCAGGCGACTTATATGTTCGCCGGCGGGATGGCGGGTCATGGCAACTCGGGGAGATTAGTCGCCCACGAACAGGGAGTTTTGTCGCGGGTGACTAATCTCCCCCGTGTGTCAGAGCCCTAAATAGATGATGGGTTGAAGCACCTTTGGAAAGACCTAGGTACAAGTATTGTTGCATTTGATCTTACCATATGGAATGGCCACTTGATTGTGATTAGTCATATAGACTACTTGGCCACTGTAGGAAGATTTAGACAAAAAGCAGTTGTTGACATTGTGTTGTATTAAATGAATGTAAACTGCAGTAGAAGCTCTTAGATAACCAATGTTTTTCTCACTAAAAGTGGTTTTTGACCTCCTCATGGATGAAAGAATGATCCTTAAGAAGCTTTGTTGTATTTGGTTATGCCCTGTCTAAACACCTACATAATGAAACCACAAACAAATAAATGGATAAGCTTTCATCTTTATATATAAGATTAAGCCTAGCCATATACTTGGTTAGGTCACCAAAGGAGCGGATCTGCTTTGGCCTGATCTGATTTTGTTTATTGCCCTTCACATGGGTGGTGCTAATATATTAATCACCACCCAAGAAATTCAGTTGCTACATTTCTGCCCCACAAGCTGGCGCTCAGATAAGCAAAAAAATGGTGTGCAGCATTGTGCAAAAGAGGTTTCTTACATTTCGCAGGTATCCCTACCACAGACTTAAGGGCTGATTTATTATCACAACTGCAAAGTGCAATTTTGTGCACAAAATGTCAGCATAATTTGGTGCAATTCCATCTGATGCAATAAAGTGTGAACGACATGCTTCATTGTGAACCAGACACAATTATGCTGAAAATCTTCAAATTTCAACCGATTAGCGACAATATTTAATTGGCACATGGTTCTTTAGAATTGTGTTCATTCATACCTCTGTAGGAATCCAAGACCATTACCTTCGATGTAGTTGGTAGCATCAGGGTTTCTAACATCAATAGGCACACTGACTGGCAGTTCACATTGGTGCTTTGGAAGTGGAAGAAAAGGCTTTCGTATGGGCCTGATTTGAGGCTAGTGTGACTGGCCATTTTGGCTGTTATGTAATTGTGATATAAAAAAACATTTTTTAAATAAAATACTTCCTTACCTTCTGAATGTGCTATTTCAGTCTGTTACCTCTAGTTCAAATAAGCAATTTCACTGCAATTTCTAAGTTGTTTCTGGTGAAGCAACTTATTCAGACACATGGGATTTGTATGGGCTGTGCTCAGTAAAAAAGCAGGGTTATTTATTTTCCAAACTATACAGGTCCTAATTGCCACCATTTCTAAATAAACATGCACTATTCTCTGCTACTTATTTAAAGCCCTAAGGGATCCAGTTATTCCTCAAAGCCTGCAAAACCTTGGTGGTCTTAATATAATTTTATTTCTTTATTTATGTGGCCCATAGAAATACAGCTAACTGTAGTAGGAAGTATTACTCTCTTATCTTTCTCTTTCCCATGTTAAGTGCACACAGAAATGTATTATGCACTGTCAGACGACTTGAGGACAAGCAGTTGCATCGCGACACAATAACAGTATAATGGATATCATGTGTGTAAGACTTCTAGTACAATTCCTCTTTTCAACAAACCTGTTGGAAGCAGGAAAGGAGAACCTTCCCAAAGCATTCCTAGAAGGCCTACATCACACAATGTTTCCATGATGCTGCCTGTCTGGCATCCAGCTAAACACAAGTCATTTTATGTGAACTCTGCAAAATGTGTTTATGTATGACTTTCTACTTTAAAATCAGAGGTTTTTATACTAAGCAGGCTTAGATCTTCTTTCATTTTACTGAAGCTTTTAAATTCATTGTGTCATGTGTTTATTTTTCTGGATGTTCTGAAGCTTTTCATTACTAATATAATATACAACAGGAAACTGGTGTTGTTGCTGATTCATTACAATGCTAAAAATACAGAGAAAGCTCTTTTAATTTTAATCATGGGGGTCCCTTTGGTTTTCATCAGGTATCATAAAGTAGGATAAAAATCCTAGCGCTTAACCTCCACTTCAATTATGTGGTAGTCCTGTGATGACCCAGTTTAATGCAACCTTATATCATGATTTCTTTATGGTAAAACTATAAATATATTCAATAAAGAATTTGCAGCTCAGCAGTGTGACTGAAGTTTACCAGAGCACAGGTAACATGGCTGTGGAACCCTGGAAAATGAAATATATGCCTAGCCCCATGTGAAATGTCAATATTAAATATCCATTCATTTTGAAAAAAGGATATCACAGCAGGATTCTGCTGGAGAAGCTCTATTAACTGCTCAACCAAACTTTACTCAGCTGTTGCTGGACTACAAATCCCAGAATAATGTAACATATAATGAAGGGTGAGGCATTCTGGGAGCTGTAGTCCAGCAACATCAGGGTTGTATTCTTAAAGCAATATTGCACAATAAAACTTTTCAGGCTCTCCAGTGCCCGCGGCAGCATTGAAATGCAAAAGAATCCTCCAATGAGAATCCCAGCTGATGTGAGTAAATCTGGCTCCCTGTTCTCTGTTCCTGCAATTGGAGTTGGGACTTGGGAGCATTAAGCACAGTTTCCCAGCACTGAACAAGTCTGTCCCTTTATCCCCATGTCTGATTCCAGTGTCATATAATAAAGGGAAATAATGATAAATGTATCTCTATATGTAAGATAACAGCAAGATGCCTGACACAGTGCTGGGAATCAGCATTCTTATTGGTCAATTCTCTTGCAGCTTTAATGAAGTTTTCAGTCAGTAGATTCTTATTGGTGAATTGGTTTCCATGTGCAATTAAGCTTTTCATCAACTTCTATAGAGAACTAGGGGGCGCAGTGGGACAGCTTTATGGTTGGGTTTAGTGTCCCTTTAAACACTTCCCATTCCTGTTTTTAAAGTGGTACTAAACCCTGCTGCACTGCACTGATCAACCAAAAGTTACTCAGCTGTCGCAGGACTACAAATCCCAGAACAATGCTAAAAGAAATGCTAAATTCTTATTTTCTATCCATTTTTATAAACTCTTTTACTGCCAGTAAATGATTTGGACTATGCACTTAAAAAGTAAATAAGAATGTAAAAAACAGAGCCACAAAGAATAAAAATAACAAGAAGGAAACCATCTCCTGCTGTTTGCAAAGATAAAAGCCATGAATATAAAATAAAATCCTTCAGCCACTAATTCCCTCTGGAAAAAAGATGCAAATGTTAATGTGTCTGCCTTTTCTGGCTTGCAGCACAGTTATTGTTCTGAAGTGCACATTTAGACCAAATATCAGTGTTTCTGCAACAAAATCCATAGCTTTGTTAACCAAAGAAAGACACATATTTTAAAGGGGTGGTTCACTTTTAAGTTAACTTTTAGTATGTTATAAAACTGCCAATTATAAACAACATTATTTATTTTTTAATAGTCTTTGAATTATATACCTTCTACGCTTTCCAATCTGAAAAGCAGCCAAAAACGATTACTCTGCAAGGCAATACAATGTTATTGTTATTGTTACTTGCTATAACTTAGCTTCTATTCAGTCCATCTCCTATTCATATTCCAGTCTTTCATTTAAACCACTGCCTGGTTGCTAAGGTAACTTGGACTCTAGCAACAGTTAACTCCTGTAATTCCAACTTGGTGAGTTGCTAAACAAAAATAGAAATTAATAAAAACCACAAAAAATTAAGACAATTTGCAAACTGTCTCAGAATATTACTCTCATCATCATACTAATAACTCAAAAGTGAAAAATGCCTTTAATGATATTAATATCAGAGAAAGAAAACACCAAACCACATTTGATTGTTACATAGTTAAGTTGGGTTGAAAAAAGACCATCAAGTTCAAGTGAACCCAGCATACTCAAACCTATACAGATATATATTTTGAAGATAAACATTTAAGAGTACAAACTCTTAAATTCCTTGACTTCAATTTTTTTTACACTGAGCAGCCTTTTAAGTCAGTACATGTTCTGCCACTTCCTACCTTGTGCATCTAAGTGCTTCCCGCCACTACCCGCCTCTCTTGGATAATGTGCTGACAGTGCAGTCAGCACTGGATCCAAAGGCCAGTGTCCATTTGCAGATGGCCAAACAGAGGCGTGCATTTTTCAATACAAAATTCTATTAGCATTGACTGATGTTAAAATGTCTCCATATTGGTATTTCGATCAATTACTACTTTCATGCTGTTTTTACAGAATTTAAGAATTCGTATTATTTCAGCACAAATGCCTGAAAATAGTGAGCAGATGCAATGTATGTGGGTTGCAGTTAAGGATATGGCCTCCCAGCCCACACATGACATATTACAAGGTGACTAGTGCATTAGGGTGATCACCAGACCGACGTATCCTTGCCATAAGTGAGTGATGATATACATCATGATGTGATTAACTTTGTGAGCTATTTATAAACTTTAACTGCCAGCACTTTATCATCTTTGTATGAATTATTAATTCAATATTTGAATACGTCTGCATTAGTTATTATTTTTCCTGATATAATGGTAGTTTTTCACTGCATTGTCCTTAATAAAAAATAAACAGATTCTAAAAGGGCTCATTTACAAACACAAGGTTGTGTGAAAAATGCAAAATATATTTTGGTGCCAAAATCAGCTTCGTGTATCTTCCTTTGGGCCAATGCAGTGGCTTTAGATGCAGACTCAGAAAACCAGAGGCATGAGCAGAGGGGTTATTTCTTTGCCTGCGCTTATACAGGCTGTTATTTTACATATGTTCTGGCAGAAACAAAATGCTTAAGCATACAGTATTTTATAATAGGCAATACCTATTTGTTAAAGAAAAAAAGGAAAAGCATAGGGGACAGAAGCTGCATTTAATGTATATATTAACACTATAACAAGTGTTGTAAAACAGCAATCCGGAAGGAAAAGAAAGAAAATGAGCAAATTGCAGCAGAGGCTAAAACTAACCCCAAAATGTTTTTTAAGTATATTAATAGTAAAAAGATGCAGGTTGAGAGTGTGGCCACGTTCGCTGATAGTATCAATATGGTTACAATGGATACAGAAAAGGCAAATGTGCTAAACCAGTTCTTTTATTCAGGGTATACAGAAGAGGAGCCAGAGTACCAAGACCACCAAGATCACCCAATAGCTGCAATGTTGGCTCAGTTCAATCTAGTCAGTGGTTGATGCAGGATAAGGTGCATAAAGGTTTACTTAAGATTAAAGTGAACAAGGTACCAGGGTCAGAGGGAATACACCCTTTGGTACCGAGAGAGCTAGGTTCAGTTTTACAGTGACCTCTGCTTCTGATATTCTCAGACTCTCTTTCATCTGGTATGGTACCTATGGATCGGAGGAAGCTAATGTCATTTATATATTTAAAAAGGTATTAAGATCTCAGCCTGGCAATTATAGGCCAGTAAGTTTGACATCCATAGTGGGCAAGATATTTGAAAGCTTGTTAAGTGATCACATACAAAATTATGTTCTGGAGTATGGCATTATGAGCAGTAATCAGCATGGCTTTATGAAGGACAGGTCATGTTAGACAAATGTAATTGCTTTTTATTATGAGGTTTGTAAGGAACTGGACAGTGGGGGTGCAGTAGATGTGATATATTTGAATTTTGCCAAAGCATTTGATATTGTGCCCCACAAATGGCTGCTTTCTAAACTAAGGTCTATTGGTCTTAGTGAAAACGTTTGCACATGGATAGGAAACTGGCTACAGGATCGGGTACAGAGGGTGGTTGTTAATGGTACATTCTCTATTTGGAATAAGGTTCTCAGTGGGGTCCCTCAGGGTTCTGTACCTCTTTTGTTTAACTTGTTCATTAACAACTTAGGGGAGGGTAATATACATAATGTATCAGTGTTTGCAGATGACACAAAACTCTGCACCCCAGTCAATTCTATCCGGAATGTGGCATCCTTGTAGCAGGATCTTGACAAACTGGCAATCTGGGTGGCTAAGTGGCAGATGAGATTTAATGTGGATAAATGTAAGGTCATGCACCTGGGATGTCAAAATATACAAGCCACTTATACCCTTAATGGAACTGCACAAGGCAAATCCATAATGGAGATGGACCTTGTGGAATTCCCTCCCCAAATCAGTCATACTGGCTGATACGTTAGATAGCTTCAAGAAGGGCTTGGATGATTTTTTAGCAAGTGAGGAAATAGAGGGTAATGGGAGATAGCTCTTAGTCCAAGTTGATCCAGGGAAGTTGATCTTGAAAGGATTTTTTTTCCCCTCTGAGGTAAATTAGTTGATCCTTCCTCTGAATCAAATAGCAGTTAGGCAGGTTATATACAGTATATGGTCATTTAGGTTGAACTTGATAAACATATATATTTTTTCAACCTAACTTACTATGTTACTATGTTTTAGAGTGGTGCCAAGAACTTTTTGCATTCTCCTCTTTTGGTCTTCCTTCAAGTTAGTCACATATAGCAATATCCTCTACAAAAGAGATTTATTCAGATCCAGTTGCAAATCACCCTCAGGAAAAACACTGTTAGGTATGTTGAAATTGTAAAAACTGAAACTGTTGCAAAACTATGACTGTGTGAAATCCAAACTGTAGCAATACTAATAAGGATAATCCTCTCTAATTTTTATAAAGGGTGAAACAATTGTAACACCCACAGCAGCTTCAATATGTATGAAGGTCCATACAAGGACGATATTCTACAGTTTACTCATATAAAGAGCCATTAGTCAGGACCCAGGGGTATAATTATAGAGTAAGCAGACCCTGCAACTGGTGGGGGATAGTGGGGCACTAACTGAAAACTAATTTTTATTATGTTTATGAATAATGTCTTATTTCCAATGTTTTGTGAGCCCTAAATTAATTTTGTTGTGGAGTCCAGTAACTTCTAGTTACACCACTTGTAACAAAATGTATGTATTTGCAGACCTTGAGAACATGTATATGAAGTGCACCCAAAAATCCACTATTATAACTGTTAATAAAGGAATATGAAACAAGGTGGAGACGTCTGCTGCTGAGACTGAAGAACCTAATTCAGAAGACAAAAGTATACAGCTGGAGAGATTATAAAGTGACTGGCTGCGAGGAGAAAAATAATATGCACAAATCCCTGCTGTCTCAAAGGGTTATTAGCAACAGTAAAAAGCTGTAGTCCACCAACATCAGGGTTGTATTCTTAAAGGAATATTGCACAATAAAACGTTTCCAAAACTTTTCCCCGAAATCTCCAGAGCCAGCGTCTACATTAAAATGCAGAAATCCTCCAATGTGAATCCCAGCTGATCTGTGTAAATCTGGCTCCATGTTCTTTGTTCCTGCAATTGGAGTTGGAAGCATTAAGCACAGTTTCCCAGCACTGAACAAGTCTGTCCTTTATCGATATGTCTTGTTTTTTATATATTTATATATATATATATATATATATATATATATATATATATATATATAAAATGTCCCACTATCTGCACTCACCAATCAAAACAACGGCCGGGTGCTCCAGAAAGCACTCATGGCATAGATATCTCAAAGTTAAATTCTTTATTTGGACATAATGTCTACGCGCTTCGATCCCTACGGGACCGTCACCAGGATAAAGACGTAAGGAAGTAAGGTGCAAGTTTAAATACAGAACATACCCAATCAGTGCACACCAGCTATTAACATATATTAACCCAATATATATATATAAAGAATCCCACTATTGTAGCAGTGACAGTGAAACATCCCCAAAATATCCCAGGTGATATTCTAAATTACCCCAATAGTATCCAGAGGAGTCCTAAAAAGATATAAAAACATAAATACATACACCAGAAGAAATTAATATAACAAATATGAATAAAAATAAACCAATTTATCTATAATAGAACCCATATATAGAGTAATACAAGATAACCCCAAAGTGGTTAGTAGTACTGTAAAGCATCATGTTATGTTACCAAAGTAACTCAGGTACTCATCTTTAAAAGATCAAGTACGAATAGTAACTCCCAATGGGTATAGGGGCACTAAAATCCACCATTCATGTGAATAAAATTCATAGTGAATATAATATAGAGTATCCCTCCATCAATATATTAAAGGAGACATATTGGATAAATGGGAAAAACGCTTATTTTGTAGGCAATTATGAATAATATATGGTGCTGGTTTCCCTTTGTGCTAAAAATGAATCCTCTCTGTAAAAATGGCCCCTTTATTGAAGCTCCCTATAGATCGTATCACTTCTCCCTCCAGTGTGAAATGAAGAGTGGGCGTGTCCCTCCAGAAGCACAGTAGGAGGGGGAGAGCCCTGCACTCCCACAAGCAAAGACAGGCTTCAGTTCCCTATCAGGTCAGCCTAGCTGCTGATTGGATCCTATCCTACAGTGCAGGTTACTGAGGGCTGCCGGCTCCTCTGCACATTCAGAGAATTCAGCCAGCTGGAAGTGGAACGGATGGGCAGGGCTAGTGGGGTTTTGGGTGAATTTCTCAATAAATCAGTCTGAAACACAACTTTTTTAGCACAATCCTTCTATATCTAGAGGAGTACAATTCCCTGGTACATTGTTAATTTTTATAGGATATGTCTCCTTTAACCAGTCAATCTAAACATATGAAAAGTGGTAATTCTTTAGTGATATAAATAATAGGTGTGAATCACAGAATAAAACATCAATTAAAAGAATGATCATAAATAGAAGCCAGTGTAAGAGATCATAGTAGAAAACATATAGTCCAAAGGAGTGCATCAGAATCATATCAATTCATACTCCAAATATATGTATCTCCATATATTTCATATCACCCCCACGTGATAAGGGGGGAATATGATCAATCAAAATTGCTCTCAGCGCAGGCAATGAATGTTTGTGTTTTACGAAATGTCTAGCCAAAGGGACATCAGATTTCCCAGTAGTCAACGCCAAACGGATCACAGATCTATGGTTATTCATCCGTGTACGGAAGGAAGTAATGCATTTTCCAATATAATATAAGCCACAAGGGCACATGATGCAATATATGACAAATTCAGATATGTAAGTGAGTCTATGTCGAATTGAGAACTTTTTCCCAGTGTGTGGGTAAGCAAATGTATTTCCTGTGATCAGACATCCACAAGTCTTGCAATTGCCACACCTATAACATCCTGGTTTACCGACGATAAGCACAAACTGGAGGTGACATATGAGTAAAAGGTAAACTGGCATCAAGTTGTAAATTGGCCAATGTTTCTTTATTGTCATATTCCCAGATCAGGTGCACTCACTCAGCACCTGATCTGGGAATCAGCACTTATATTGTAGTGTCACCCACTGTGACCTACAGCACTTATACTGCATTTGCCTATTTGTGTCTGTAAGTTACCCTCCCATATGTAAGCTCTACAGGGCAGGGACCTCCATCCTCTTGTGTCTTTGACTTATTGCAACTGTATTTATCTTGTATCTATCTGTATTTATTGTTGTACTTTGTATTTATCTATTATTATCTTAATAATCCCATTTGTATTAATGTATTCTACTGTACAGCGCTGCATACATAAGTAGCGCTTTATAAATAAAGATATACATACATACATATTAACATCATGACTCACCGGAGTAAAATCAGTCACAAACACCATCCGGTCCAATTGGGTTCCAGTCCGTGTAGCCTTCAGGTTGCCAGTACATGAGTTTCTTCTAGCGCTCTCCATTTCAACATTAAGGAAGAATAACCTCTTTCAACAAAACGGTCACGCATATCATTAGCCTGCTGTGATGCAGTTGCAAAGTCTGTATTAATCCTAAACACTTTCAAAAATTGTGTATATGGAATAGACTTAATTACTGAGGGTGGATGGAAGCTATGGGCATGCAGGACCGTATTGCGATCCGTATCCTTGTGGAACAGTGTGGTACCCACCCCCATAAGCGTACGAAAAATCCTAACGTCAAGAAAATCAATCATATCTCTGGCATATTTTAGAGTAAATTTCACAGGAGTGGGTAAATTATTCAGACTGGCAACAGACAATTCTACTCCAATGTGGTCCCCACGACAGATAATCAGGATATCATCGATATATCTATAGTACAAAAATAGATTGTCAGCATAATCAGGATAGATATATTTGCACTCAAAAGAATCCATATACAAATTGGCGTATGAGGGGACAAACCAGATATATATATATATAATGTATATTTTTCAATAAAAAAATAATGATGGATAAAAACCCCATAAATATCTCTATATGTAAAATATCAGCAAGATGCCTGACATAGTGCTGGGAATCAGCATTCTCATTGGTCACGTTTCTTGCACTTATAATGATATTTTGGGTCAGTAGAATTATCACTGGTGAATTTCCATGCATCTATGCATTATGTTTTTCTGCAACTTCTACATTAAAACTAGGGGGCACAGAGGGACAGCATTATCATTGGTTTACAGCCCCTTTAACTGCACTGCACAGGAGGAGGGATAAGCACAATGGTACTGAGGGCAACTATAAGGAAGTGTAATAAGCATTTTTGGATGTAAGTAACTTTAATGAATGTTTGATTCACACAATTACTTTTTTCAATTTTATGGATGTAAATCAGCCTTTTGTTTCTGTTTTTGGAAAAAAAAAGAGTTTCACAGAGAATGTTTTCATTATGATGACATCTTCTTGAATGAAAAGGCTTTAAATTCTCCAGAGCTGAGCAAAGAGAATGTTAATTCACTACACTGACAGAAGACAGGAGGTTGATATGGTTTCTAATAAAGCTCCTGCAAAGAAAGTACACATGGGAATACATCTGGAAATATGAAAGACGAAGCGCTCTCCAGGGAAGTTATCATTCCTGTATAAATGATTATGAATTACCATAGCAGTGAACAGAACAATTATACATTTCCTGCTTTTTTATGTATGATGTTACCATATGCTGCTTTTTGAAAAGAGATCCAAATAACCAAGATGTCTGTGTTACATTTAAAAGCTGCAATACCTTTTCATTTCAGATTTATTTTGGTACACCCATTCTTGGCAAATATTGAAAAGCACATAAATGGCTCTGGGAGAGATCAGTTTTTATTAAACCAGCCATTTAGCATGGAAATAAATAATTCATGAATGTAATTTCTAATACATGTTTATGAGAAATACATAAAATAACTGGTTGGTCCAATGAATATTCCACTGACCTTCTTGAGCTAATCTTACTTCAGCTAGGTTTTCTCTGACAGCCTGTGTTTACATAGCAATATTTTGGTTGTTTAGGGTAGTGGTTGTCAAACTTTTTTCAGCTTTAGTCCCCCTTTAAAAGTCCAACCTTTGGTCAGGACTTCCCCCTCAAAGGTCCAATTTTTGGGCTTAGCTTATGAAATAGGTTCATATTGGATAATGTCAGTTGTGTATCAGTCCTTCATCTATAGTTCCAGGAATAATTAGGACAGCAAATACATATTCACCTCAACTTACACACCAACTGACCTTCAGGTTGGACTTTTCTAGAAAGCTGAATGGTTATTGTAGCCAATAATGCCATAAAGGACTTCCAGCCGAACTACCCGCAGCTAGGGCGAATTTATAAACACTGGGCAAATTTGCACTTGGGCAGTGACCAAGCAACCAACTGGTGATTACATTTTTTCAGCAAGCTACAGGTATAACAGCAAAAGAAGACTTATGATTGGTTGCCATGGACACAGAGCCAGATTCTCATTGGAGGATTATTCTGCATATTAATGCAGCTGCTGGCCCTCTCTCACATGCATGCGCATAATGAGCAAAATGGAGCACTAAGTATCATTTGCATGTTAGTGTCACAACATGGCTGTCTGCACTGGAAGTGCCTTCTTGTTGCTGGTGGCATAGTGCCTATTAGAAGTATTTTTGGTACAAACGGTATTGTTTCTCTCAACCACAGTGTGCGGTCTATTAACCTGCACTTTCCGATTTTTTCCGATTTTTCTTTTTATTCTATTTGCATACTACTAATTTAACTACCTGGCACACCACTAGTGTTGAACTGCAAATCACTGCATATGTGGGTGGTGCACTTAAACTTTGTCTGAAAAGTATTCCTGATATACTTAGTTTTGCGGAGCAGATTGTTTTTATTCACTTGCTATGCATTTATAATTAAAATAGCAATGGCATAATTAGCATTCATTGTAATAGTCATTGCATAATAGCTAATATATCCTCAGGTCTTAATCAGATTAAGCATGAAAAGAATGCAAGCCTTGGCAATGTATCCATAGCCACTGCCTCTTGCAATTCTTTTTCCTTTAAATATATTAGATACTCTTCTATTGAAACACAGAAATGTTAAAGGGGTTGAGTTAAGTTGATCAGGGCTGCCATCAGAAATCATGGGGCCCCTCCCCCAGACCCCCTCCCATCAGTACAAAGGACACACAGACATAAAAAGTATTAGGGCCCCCCTACCAAATCGCCCCCTAACACTATGTTGGCCACGGCCCCCCCATACACAGTACCCCCCATTCACAGTGCCCCCCACACAGTGCCCCCATTTGCCCCTATAGACAGTACCCCCCATACACAGTGCCCCATAGAAAGCGCCTCCCATAGACTATGCCCCCAATTGTCCCATACACAGTGCCCCCCATATACAGTGCCCCCAATTGCCCCAAAGACAGTGCCCCCCAAAGTCGTTGTCATTGTCTTCTTGTGCAGCTCCTTCTCCTTGTGTAGCAGCGACAGGCACTTTTATAAGATTGCGCCAACATAAAAGGGCCTGTCGCCGCCGCACAAGGAGAAGAAGCAGCGCAAGAAAGAGTGACCAATTGGATGACAGGGTCCGGCCATAATAGATTAAACAGGGCCCGAGCCAATCAGAAAACTGTAGCATGGCCGGGCCCAGGACAACTGTTCCCCCTGTGACCCCTGATGGCAGCCCTGAAGTTGATTAAAGATGTAATTATAGATGCAGGAAAAATCACCAATGAGAATTCTGCTGACCAAAAGCCTAATTTTAAGTGTAAGAGAACTGACCAATGCTGATTCTCATCACTATGGTAGGCATCTTGTTATTTTACATATAGAGATAATTATTATGCGCATGCATGTAAGAGAGCCCCCAATCTCCAGTGCCAGCAGCTGCATTAATGTGCATAATAATCCTCCAATAAGAATCCCAGCAGATCTATAAATCTGTTTCCATGTTCATTGTTTCTGCAAATATAGTTGGAAGCATTAAGCACAGTTTCCCAGGGAAGGCCCCTGGGTAGGATGGCCTTCCTTATTCATTTTATTTGAAATTTTGGGATGTTTTTAAAAAAGACTTGTTTTTATTATATCAGGAGGTTTTTAAGGTTGATGAGTTACCTCCTTCATGGAGAAGAGGTATTGTTTCCTTGATTTTTTAGAAAGTTGAGATTATATGTACAAAAATAAATGTTTTGGGGGGGGGGGGAAGATGTTCCCAGTCTTTTTTTTATTCTTTTATGTAAAATATTTCTGTTTTAAACTTTTTAATTCAAATGGCATTTTTAGTTGTTTTTAAGAAATGCTGCAGGTATGCTTTAGACCTTGGTTCAGACTTCCTTTAAATTCCTGTGCTTTTATGTCCCCGACAACATTATGTGGTCCTGGAAAAAGCCATCAGGTAAAAATACCATATAAAACATATTCATCATTAAAATCTTTAAGACCAGAAATATGTTTAAAAAGGGGACCAGCTGTTATCCAAACCTCCTGAGCAAAGGGGCAATTCCAAAAAAGATGCAAAATTGTTAACCCAACGCAACAAAAATCTCTTGGGCATTTTGCTCTAGCCACCAATCCTCTCCTATATTATATTATAAGCATTGGCTAGATCCAACATAAGAGACCTTCTTGCAGCAAATACACTAAGCAGGAGGTCAGACAGGCACATACATGTTAGCTGCTATTTCCAATAACAAACGACCTAAGGAAAAAAGAATCTTTTACTGTGAATGCTTAGCGTGTCATATAACCACTTTCCAGCTTTTGATATAAGTTACTTAGCTGGCGCTAAGTCTGCTCATTTTGACAGATAAGTGCTCATTTATTAAGGGTTTCGTACAAGTGGAGGGGTGATAAGGACCACAAGTGTTAGTCCTTAGAGCCCCATACACTACGCACTTGCGTCTAGCACAGGGATGCCCAGACTTTGTCACCCTGTGATCTACTCTTGCAACCTGGCCTCCGTCATGGGATCTACCACAGTTAAAATAGTGCAACGTCTATTATTTGGCGCAATAAGCAAGAAAAAGTATCAACCGATGCTTAACAAGTACACATAGCAATGTATAAATGTAGTGCCAAATTCACATTTAATACCCATAACATTATTCAAGTGCCAACTTCAAGTTTAATGTGAAAGGATTGTAGTAGTTTTTACTTCCCTTCTTCATGGCCCACTTTGTAGTCTGCACACAGAAACATATATTAAGTGGGAACAAATATATACAGAGACCCAGTGGGGACAACCTTCTATACTGGGATGAAACAAAGACGGATGGCTTGAGCAGCCTCACTCAAAAGCTCCAGTATGCTGGGGGGGGGAAAAAAGAAGTGTCGGGATGTCATCCCACTGCATTCCACCTCAAGGTCTACCAGAACTTTAAAGTAATCTACTGGTAGACCGCGATCTACCTTTTGGGCACCCCTGATCTAGCGTTTACATTGTGGATCTCCACTCAGAGAGTAATTTCAATAGATCTTTGTAGAATAGGTCAACCTTAGGGGCCCCAAGCTAAATTTGCTGTGGGGCCCAGTAACATCTAGTTATGCCACTGCCACCATTGTTCCTGGCCTCCAAGTCACTAATTAGCTGTATACATGTTGTATATACAATTAGTATTATTTTAGTATAATAAGTATAATGGTAGCATATACATGTTGCTATTTAAGAAGTGTCACTGATATTCTGTCTATAGAATATGGATAATGTATTTAAAGGGATTCTATAATGATTTTTATGGTATACTTTTTATTTCTAAATTACACTGTTTACATAAAATAATATAATTTACATAGCATAAAATAATTTACCCTACCATTTAAAATAATATTCTTGAACAAACAAATGTATTATTTTTTTAGTTGTAATATTGATGTGTAGGCAGCCATCTCAGTCCATTGTGCCTGATTCTGAGCTTTCAGAAAAAGCCAGCACTATACAATAGAACTGCTTTCAGATAACCTATTGTTTCTTCTACTTTCATGTAACTGGAGGAGTCCCAAGCTGGACTTGGATTTCTTACTATTGAGGGCTATTCTAATATCTACTGGGAGCTGCTATCCTCCTACCTTCCCATTGTTCTGCTGATTGGCTGTTGGGGGGGTAGGCTGAAGTTTATTAGAGCACAGGTCACATGGCTGTAGCACCCTGGGAAATGAAAGACTATGCCTACATTTCTAAATTAAATATAAAAAAAATATACAGGTATATAATATATATAATAAATTATATTTTTTTATATTATATAAATTAAATATAATGATTTATAAATTAAAATGATCGTCAGACCCGCCACTATCTTTTATTTAAAGTTATTTTTTCGATTTTCCTTTTGATGTGCTATCTGCCACTGTTAAAATAAACCTACCATTGAAATGATACTGTTCTGAGACTTTTCATTTCTTTGTCATTGGACAAACTTACAAAATCATGCAGTAATTAATTAGGTGCACTGTAATATAAGCCATTCTGTGCATAGTCTTTGGCCAAACAAACATAACTAAAGACATTATTAGATAGAATCCATACTATGTCCCCACAGAACCCATGCAAAAACATTCCCAAAAGGACATTTTCACCAAGTCTTCACATCTGGGGCAGTGTCTCATTGTTCAAGCACTGTTGCCTATATTTTTTCCCTTTGGTTTTCAGACTATTGAAAAACAAGACAGCCCTTTCAAAAAAGGACAACACCTGTCAAAACCAGACTGAAGGTTTCCCTACTAATTTATATACCATATCTTTTTAAGCAGCACAAGTTGCAACTCACAAGCTCAGGTGATAATGCGTATATAGAAATCTTACTTTCTTCAGCCTTTTCACCAATAATGTCTCCCCTCCAGTATTCTGCTTACTCCCTCCTAAAGAATGTGTAGCTTGCATGTACTAGAAAATTATGTAAGGCTTCGCCTGCAGTATCTACAAGAATGACCCATGCTATTGTAATAATTCGGAGCCCTGCTGTATAAAATATTTTGGGCTTGATTGGTTACTGAGCCTTTATGAAAAACAGGGCTTGTACTTAAATAAAGCAATTCACACCAGTGGTATTATACAATAAAAATATCTTTAGAAAGTGTATTTTTTTTTAAAAAAAAAAGATCATAACACAGCACAATATTGCTCTTTTATTGTTATAATACATATACCAGATAGGCAAACACAAAAACACAGTTAGAGAGTGGATACCCTGGCAAAAAATGAGAATGCCCCAACATTTTGGCAAAAATCCTTTGCCTTGGAGAATTCCCCCTCACAAAGGCTTTTAGACGAAAAGTTGGGCCATTCTCATTTTTGTGCCAGGGTATCCGCTCTCTAACCAGACAAATGTCTGCTGGTGGGCAAGTTTTGTTTTATATAGTTTTTGTTTTATCTATGCAGGCACCAGAGGCTCTCCCCCCTAAAGCTGTATGCATGGCTGAGCCATACAAGGTGTGTACCTTTAACCTTTATGTACGAGTTTATAAGTGCAAAGCACCTCAAGGTGCCTGGTATCAAATTACTGGTCAGTTCATACGGGAACCTGCCTTCCCCTATTACATAGTTCTCAGTGGCAGATATGTATCTGTTGTTGGAATTATGTTTCCGAATGTGGTGGCTCGAAGATTGGATCTTCTCTTTGCTAGATGGAGTCCTGTTTGATTCAGGCCTGGATACTACCTATTCGCTGTGTCTACGCGGGTTTCTTTCACCACTCCACAAACAATATATGCTGCTTATCGCTTGATGAATCTAACCCTAGCTAGTCTATGAACACTATAAAGATCCGAAGTTCACGTATTCCTGGTTTATCTAACAGCTGACTTTACAGCAGTACCCCGCCTTCTGAAAGCTCTGCCAATCATATGTTAGGACACACCGCATACCCCCTTATCTACTCTATTGTCCAATGGCCTTGTAGATGACATTCCCTGGTCCCTGGCAGGACCAAGCAGTGTGCGCGCTGCGGGTAACCGGGGAAACGAGGCAGCGAGCGCCGGAGGCTTGGGATGTCGGGGGGTGGGGGGAACCGGAGCTGACAGCGGTTGTGTTCCCGGGACAGAGACACAGGTAGGAACAAGAAAAGCAGTTTTTGCGCAACTGCTTTCAGGCAGGCTTACTAGTGACGCTGTATGGGTTTTCGCTGGAAAGGAATGTAACCTGGTATTTGAGCGCTCCCCACATAGCAAAGGAAGCCGACGAGCAACCACAGCTGTATTAAGGGGAGGGGGGGAGGACCTCATTGCTTTTCAAGAAGAGATGCAGCTTGGTATGTGAGAGTTAGCGCTGGGAGGTGGTCATGGAGATTCGTATATAGGTTTACTGCCAAGTACCAGGTCTAATGCAGAACAGCTTTAGATTTTGGTTTGCAGCCCACCCCTGTCCATACCTAGCACTGGTCAGCGTGTATGTCTGGTGAAAGACAGTGTTAGTTGGTAAATGGCATAGTGCTGCTAAACAGTAGTAAGTAAAGTGTTAATGGGCTAATGACTAGCTCTGACAAAAAAAAGAAAACAAAAATGGAACCCTTTCAACAGGAGCTACTTACCAGCTAGGGTTGTACCGTCCTAATCATTTGTATCACATTGGGCTTTAGTATTTAGTATTTGATCAATGCGTATTCAGGTGTAGGTTTTGTCCAACCGTCAGACGTCAGTGCTGATACCAAGCTTTCTGTATCGAGTTTAGTTCTGGTAAAGCTCCTCTTAAAATTAATGTAGTATGTTGTAGAAAATTGTAAAATTGTATCCTCATACATTTTGAAATTGGCATTGATTTTTTAATATTTTTAAACTGTTTAATATTTTGTGACTCTGGTCTAGTAAACCAGCAATGGCTTTTGAAGGGGTGGTTCTACCTTTAAGTTAAGTTTTAATATGTTATAGAATAGCAAATTCTAAGCAACTTTTTAATTGGTCTTCATTATTTATTTTTTATAGTTTATAAATTATTTGCATTTTTCTTCTAACTCTTTGCAGCTTTCAAATCAGGGTTAATGACACCAACAACCAAAAAATAATATTGAAATGTGAGGCTACAGGTTTAATGTTATTGCTACAATATTATTTTTTTTATTACCAGTCTCTTATTCAATCCACTCCCCGGTTGCTAATGTCATTTGGACCCTAGCAACCAGATAGCTGCTGATCCTCCAAACTGGAGAGCTGCTGAATATAAATTGAATTAATTAAAAAAACTACATATAATAAAAATTAAAGACAAATTGCAAACTGTCTCTGAACATTACCCTCTACATCATACCAAAAGTTAACTCAAGGGGAAAAGAATTGGGTAGGAAAGGGCCTATGAAGAAAGATAAACAATAAGAAATGTAGCTTTATCTTATGTGAGTTTTTTTTAGTTGCAGGGTTCAGTGATGCCAATAACCAACTGGAGAAAGACAGAATAGACAAGCAAATAATTTCAAAAACAAAACAATAAAAAATGAAAACCATCTGAAAAATGTGTGAAGTTTCTGCTAGAAACGAGTATAAATATAAGCTTCCCCTTTAATTCTGAGCAAGATTAGGTTGTGATATTATTGCAGTTTTTTGTGCCAGGTTTGATTTAGATAAAGGTCTAATAATCCATCAATATTCATCAGGTTATGTGATGATACTAATGAGCATGGCTAAGTGTAAAGCACTGTTCATGCAAAGTAATTGACAGTCACTGTATATCAGGTAACTAGTTACTGGAAAGAAAACCGCACAGTATAGCTGTGCATTCAGGTTTTTTTTTTCAGTACTAAGCAACTTTTTATCTAGTGGAAGGTTATAGAACCAGTGTCTTGGATGAGTTGATGCCAAACAGTGTGTATCTGTTGATGTACTGTTGCAAAGCATGCTCATCAGACGACTGGTTCATGATTTTGTATGCCAAGTTGTATTCATCAGTTGCAAAGTTTCTGTGGGTAGCACTGCATCATTTTGGATGTTCAGTGAAAGTGTTTAAGGTGGAGGTACTGCGCTTTTACCAGAAGAAGCCTTACCATCACTTTATCCTTTGTAAGGGCTCTGGTACACGGGGAGATTAGTCGCCCGCGGCAAAACTCCCTGCTCGCGGGTGACTAATCTCCCCGAGTTGCCTTCCCCCTGCCATCCCACCGGCGAACATGTAAGTCGCCGGCGGGATGGCAGACGCGGCGGGGTGATTTCGGGAAATCGCCGAAAAAGCCTCGCGAGCAGGGAGTTTTGCCGCGGGCGACTAATCTCCCCGTGTACCAGAGCCTTAAAGGGCTTTGAAGAGATTTGAAGAGATCAGTCCCTGCCCTTGTGGAGCTTGCATTCTAAGGTCCCTATCACATTCACATAACAAACAATCTAAAGTCGATTTTGAGTGGAAATCCCACATTGCTGACTGCCCAGATCAGAATCAAATTCTAGACTCCAGTGCTAGTAACAGTTGTTTGCTCTGTTGGCATAACTACCATTCAGTCTTCTAAAGCAGCCAGATGGTTATTGAATCAAACATTAGGGAAGGAATGTCCAGAGAGCTGTAGTCGACTTCCTGTGATCTTAAGCAAGTTCCTGCACTTCAGGCATAAAGCCTAGCTTGCATGCTGCGACGGGAGTGAATAACTTCACCTGAATGATCCTGTTTTCAGTTCCATGTATATCTGGCTTATGTCATATATAAATTCATATTAGGAATACAAGATAAGTTCATATTTTTATGTCTGATCCAAGTCAATACCAATGAATTCTTTGTCTATTATGCTGAAAAAAAATTAGCTTTTCATAATATAAATACATTCGGAAAATACAACAATTTCAGTATCAGCACTTTAGTTGTTTTGTGTACAGTTCAGCAGAAAGTAAAATAGTTTGGCACACTTATTATTTAGTTTAGGTGAGGCATTTTTAGCTGAATTATATCTTGGTTAATAGTGAAGCAGAGCTAGTTTTTGAACGCCAGCCTGTAACAAGAGGAAGTGTAAATCTCTGTAACTAATAAATGTCTCGGCTTTATACTTAACAGCAGTGATTTTGGGCAGTAGTCCTAATTTGGACTTCTGATATATCTGCACTGGGACAGACTGAAATTAATATTACTTTCTGTATAAGGTTTTGGCTTAGATGAAGAGTTTTAAGGAGGGTTTGGAGGTTTCCTAATCCTTTGGATTCAGTCAACAGTTTAAAAACCCTGTTGGGGGGATTTATAAATGTGGAGTTTGCTTAAAATTGAAGTACAATGTTGTGTTAATCCAGAAAAAGATCTTTCCCCTAGTTTTATATTTTTTTCAGAACCTTATAGATTTAATTTTAAGTTAGAAAGTTGTAGTAAAGCTTATGTTATGCACAATGTTTGTCCCTCTGGTGGAGAAAATGCATTTTGTGAGGAGTGACAGGCTGATGCTACGTAATTGTAATGTATCAAAGGAGAAGGAAATGTAAAAATTAAGTAAGCTTTATCAGAAAGGTCTCAATAAATACAACCGTAAGCACTCACAGAAAAGCTGCACTAAGTCCTCTATCAAAAGAAACACCAGATTTCTTATCTTCTTTTGTGTACACATGTACTTCCGCATCAGACTTCTTCTCTCAGAAAAATCCTTCATTCCTGGGCCGGAGTCTGCACAGCTCTCTCCCTCTCCCCCTCCTTCTCCCCTTCCCATAAGAATTCATAAGAATGTGTGATCTGAGCTACCAGCCCCTAGATCTGCTACAGAGACCAAGCTAAAATGGCAGCTGCTATCTTAAACAGCTTCTAGGGCTGTTTACTCAGGTATGGTAAGGCTTTCTGCAGAATAAATATATCATTCAAACTTGCACTATTGTGGCTAATCTATTGGGAGTAAAATGCAAAAATGACTTTCCTCCTCCTTTAATGAAAAAAATTAAAAAATATACCAGCTCCTTAATTTATTGTGAAGTGCTGCGAAATCTGCTGGCGCTATTTAAATTAATGATGATGATGCATATGGCTTGACTTTGCCTATGACAACTTCCATTGACTTTTGACATTCGAGTTTTCTGCACTTAATAAATACCAGACATTCAAGTTTTTGAACCATAATTCATATTTGTGTTTTTTATGTGCCATAAAAAGCGATAGAAAAAATGACCCCCTAAATGTATTGTTTCTAGTTTCAAGAAATAAATGTAAAGCTGACCTCACACGTACCAATTTGGTAGGTTTCATACGATTGTGTGTGGGCTCCGAATTATCGCCCCAATAATTTTCGTACCATGACGATTGGGCTGGTTAGAAAATTTTGGTCACTAACGATAAAATCTGGATGATATCCTTGGGGGACCTGCAATGGAAGTCACTTTTGTATGATTGGTGTCTGCCAACAATTTAATATTCAGAACGTCCTCCGATTTGTATTTTAAGGGCTTTATCCTACAATTTCAGTCTGAATGTTAATTTAAGATCGTTGCATTTAAACGTATGACCGATATCTGGTTGGAAGAAGACTAAAATCTGAATGTGTATTGCTGCTCTCACTGGCATGTGCAGAGTTACGTATTGGAGATCTGTGTTGTTTCAGAGGTCCTTGTGTATTGTTATCTCTGTATTATCTCAAATGTAAATATTAGAATTCAGCCTTAAAAATTGCATAGCTTTTGGAGAGTTGTAATCATGAGTCATATGAATGTGCAGCTATGTAAAATTAGATACTTTTCTTATGAAATATATTCTGACCTTTTTGCTGCCATTTATGGTCTTAGCTGTCTGTGGTCTATGTTAGTCATGAATATTTTTGAAGGCATGTAGTCCTTACCAATGTAATATGTAACCCACAGGTAAATGTTGCAAGTATGTAAGCAGACTAGTAATTTGGAAGTCAAGTTTCTCAAAATGCTCAGGACCTGGGTTTTTTTTGGATAAAGGATCTTGCAGTAGGATTGTTTTACCTACAAAAAATTAATTTCATTCTCACCTGGGATAAAGTGCAAGGTGCTGTGTTATTATTATAGAGTAAAATGAAATCATTTTTAAAATCTAAATTATTTGATTAAAATAGAGTCTATGGTGAATAGCCTTATTGGGGGATGTCTATGGGGGATGAACATAAGATGTTATAAAATAACTAGCTGTCCAACAAGCTAAGTTCAGAAATGTTGCATCTGTGCTCATGATGGCTGTAAATCATAACATGTTCCAATATTTTTGACTATTGTGATAAAAAGCTTTTTCCCTGTCTGTATCCACTTTCTATTCATATGATTCAGAAAAAGTGTTGCCTATGGCACGTGCTATAAACCAGTTAATGTGCCGTAGTGCTTACTTCTGCAATCCTGTGTGATACCTGTTTGACAACACAATATCTACCATTGGAAGGAAATCTGCTTGTCGCTTCCCATTAAAGGGGAAGTCACTTGGGGGTGCCAAAATGTTAGGCACCCCCAAGAGACTTAATTCGCTTACCTTGTACCCCAGGGGTAGCTGTAGTAAGCGCTTCCTTCTTCCACGTTTCTTTCTTCTGCGGCGAATTCCCTAAGTGGTTTGCAGGATAGGGCAGTTATTGGTACAGGGTAGAATAGCTTTTTTACTTAAAGGAAATGTAACACTAAATTTTTTTAATTTCACAAGCTGCAAAATATACTGCAGTTTCACTATTGCAAAATAAGGCGAAACAAACACCATTCTTTAAACCAATTAAGAAAAGAAGCTTATGGGCTGCCTGCATTGGTGAATTTATGCAAGTACAATTGAATCTGGAATGCTTGTAGCATCAAATAAAACATAGAGCAGCTCAAAGTATCAAAATTATGAATCTGTTTGATTTGGTTCACTGCTGTGTCAGCCTTTAAAATGTCAACAACTCGATGGCAAAGAAAATATTCTTGTTAGTTTGGTAATTAGTAGGTTGACTTTTAGTCTGATGTAGATATTTGTATTTTTAGCAGTTTGGTCTTTATTTTTTTTACATTTAGTGCTTTTGTTCAGCTGTTTTCTAGTTTGGAAATTTAGCAGCTATCTGGTTGCTATGGTTCAGTTTACCCAAGTAGCCAGGCAGTAATGTAAATGACAGATTAGGAGAAATATTGAAGTAATGGGAAGTAACAAGAACAATACAAGTGTTGCCTCACAGAACAATTGTTTTAGGCTGCTGGGGTTAAACCCCCCCAAACTTAAAATTTAACTTAAAAGTGAACTGCCCCTTTGGGCAGTGGTTATATAATTGGTCATATACTGGCTGACTGGTTTCTGACTTATTGGCCTTTGGGCTGTTGAGCTGTTGTTTGATTATAATTGCAGGCAGTGAAGTGGAACTGCAGATCATCTCCCTATGCACCATGCACTGGCCAGTATGCTGCATTAGCAGATGAAGTTTCCATACCTGCCTGAAGGCGAACCAACCGATGGCACAAAGATATAAATTGGAATTGTCATGTACTGAAAATCAGCATACGTATATGTATGCCTATTTTTATTTTTTCATGTGAATTCCACAGATATATAGGTTCTCTGTTGCTTGGCGTTATTGCCACCTCTCCAGTGCAGTTGTGGGTCCTCTCTCTAACCCACACATGCATCTTGGGTGTACACTGCTAGACAGCCAAGCTTTTTTTTTTTTGCTTCGTCTCAAAGCAACAAATGGGTTGTTTCACAAATGCAGTAAAATTGAACACTGACACTGATTTTCCGCTGAACGGATTTTAAGTATTACACAGTCTATTACAAAGTGAAATTCAATGCCAATTATTTATTACTGTGCAGTTCAAGCCAACAGAGGGCAAAGTCTTGCAACAGTTGAGCTGTGAAATAGGATTTTCCACCACACAAGTATGAAAGAGCTGTTCAAAGGGAAGTTATTGCCTCTTAGGACATATTTACCAAAGCAATGTTTAAGAGCTCTTACATATGGGTAAAAAAGGGGCCATTTATGTGAGATGTTTGGGTAAAAATGTATTACGTTTGGAACATATTGTTTGGTAGTTTCACGTTTGTGATTAATTGCAGAGCCAATGGAATAGTGCCATTACATGAAGAACATATATCACTAAACAATGAAACTGTATCCCATCCCCAATTCCACCACTGCTTAAGGGAAAACTATATGGTGAGAATGAATACTTATCAATGTATATCATGCTACAGGTGGCCTACTAAAGAATCTTAAGAAATTGGCATATATATATAAGTATTTGTTATATTCATCATAAGTCCTGTGTGGAGCGGCCTACTTTCTAAAGATTTTTGTACATATACATGAGGACTGCACCCAGGCAAGTTTAACCTTTGGAAATCGTGAGTGCCTACCCTACGGATTCTGTGCTATATATATATATATATATATATATAATCAAAATAAAACAGCCAGCACCAAGGGTCTTTGTGTTTCAAAAAATCTCTTGTGTATTATAATTGCATGTACAACCGACGTTTCGGTCCCTTTTGGGACCTTTTTCAAGGTAATATATATGTAAAAATCAGTAAATATTGCCGTTTTACATATTTTACCTTGAGCCAACATTTTATGATGGTCTGTGTGCTCCCTCTGAGATCACATGACCCGAAATAATAAAGCTTTAAAGGAAGACTATGTCCCCGAACAATGTAGGTTTGTATAAAAATATATTGAATAAACCAGCTCATGTAAAACCCTGCTTCAACTAAATAAACCATTTTCATAAAAATATACTTTTTTAATAGTATGTTCTATAAGGTAATTCTAAATAGAAAATTGCCATTTTAAGAATTATGGGCCGCCCCCTGGGATTAAAGGATTCACAGTGCACACAAACAAACCAAAGCACACATACATGCTAGGCCATATCAGCCAATTAAAGAACAGAGTTCTGTCTTTTGCTTCCACACTTCTTCCTATAACAGTTAAAACTGCATTATTTCTGGCCATGTGATCTCTGAGGGAGCTCACAGCCCATCACTAAATGGTGGATCAAGGAAAAAGATGTAAAATGGCAATATTTACTGATATATATATTTAATAGTTTAGTAAGATTCTTTAATAGCTCACGGAACACATGCCTCCCAACCATCCCAATTTTCCGACAGTCCCTCTTTTAACAGCTTAGCCTGTAGTCCCAAATTCTTATGAAAAGTCCCTCATTTGCCTCTGATCCTCTGCACTGAATGCTAAAAAATATAAAAACTTAATTAAGAAGTAGCTTTTGGCAGAGAGCCTAGAAATCTTAACAAGCTTCACTTGCACTTAGATACAATTGTAACTAATAAACTAAAGACGTCTCTGGGGGAAACTGAGACTCGCAGCTTATAGGGCAATTTCACCCTCATTAGCAAAACTGTAATAACATATAAAACAAAACCCCCAGAAATGTGTTCAAACTTTAAATAACCTGGCAAATTTAGTAAAATGGGAGTGGTATTTAGGGGGTGTGGTCGCAAAAATAGGCATGGTCAAAAATTCATTCTGGGGGTATTGTTTTCCTTTAATTGTACCAAGAGATGTGAGAGTAAGGGACAGAGTTCTGTCCATTCATTGGCTGATGTAAACTAGCATATACAGAATGGAAAATAAGTATTGAACACGTCAATGGTTTTCTCAGTAAATATAAAAAAAATATTTACTGAGAAAAACGTTGATATGTGCAATAATTTTTTTCCCTGCCGTATGTGATGGTGTGTGAACACAGGGTGTGGCATATAGTACTTAAAAATTTAAAAATTCTGTTTAGCATTTTCCAATGGCACAGGCTACCTGAAAAGTATATTTCAATGCAAAAGGGACCTTAAATGTTCAGGGTATAATTTCCCTTTAAACTCTCCTGTTAGACCCTCTCCTGGTAAAACTTTTATTATGGGTACCCATTAAGCAAAGGGAATCTTTCTGCTGGCTTACAAAGCCCTTCACTTCTCTCTACCTCACTACATATCTTTCCTTGTGTTGTGTTTCCAAATGCCTCTGGTCACAACCTTTTCACATCATCCATTGACATCTGCTCTCTTGCTACTCCTTATATCTGTTATTCTGTCCCTGAATTCCTCTGTGACTAATTTTCCCATAGCCTCTTTGAAACTAAACTTACGAGCGTATGGCACAGCCATTGTAAAGGGAAGCATATATTACCCTGCTTGCTCTTTATGCAGGAACCTGCTTCCTATGTGTCTTATAAAACATGGCTTGCAATTTTTTTAAACCTTGCATATTTATTGTTAGGAATTGCAATATTTGTGCACTGGTAAAAGTTGTGTGTTTGCTTCAGAAAGATTACTATAGTTTATATAAATACCCTGCTGTGTAACCATGGGGGCAGCCATTCAAGCTGGAAGAAAGGCACAGGTTACATAGCAGATAACAGATGAGATCTGCAGAATACAATGGTGTTTTATCTGTTATCTGCTATGTAACATGTGCCCAAGTGGGTGGGTTTTTCTGCAGTGAGCTCTAATTTCACACTTTGATAAATATGCCCCTAAGGATCATTGTCTTATTGTAGGAGCCCATTTCCAGCTTCAGCTGTTTGGGTGACAGTTCCACACTGACATCCAGAATGTTTTAGATATTTAGTGGAATACATTTCTATACCCGTTGTTACACATTAAACCATGCTTGAACAAACTCAAAGTATTGTGATTTGTACTGTATTTAAAGGAACAGTAACACCAAAAAATGAAAGTGTATAAAAGTAACTAAAATATAATGTGCTGCTGCCCTGCACTGGTAAAGGTTGTGTGTTTACTTCAGAAAGTCTACTATAATTTATATAAATAAGCTGCTATGTAGCCATGGGGGCAGCCGTTCAAAGGAGAAAAGGCACAGGCACATAGCAGATAACAGATAAAGCACTATTGTATTCTACAGAGCTTATCTGTTATCTGCTATGTAACCTGTGCCTTTTCTCCTTTTTTCCAGCTTGAATGGCTGCCCCTGTGGCTACACAGCAGCTTATTATATAAATTATAGTAGTGTTACTGTAGCAAACACACCAGTTTTACCAGTGCAGGGCAACAGTGCATTATATTTTTATTACTTTAAAGCTCTTTCATTTTTTGGTGTTACTGTTCCTTTAAGTATCCTATCCATTATTAGCCCTTCAAAATCTTTCCTACCATTGATGTCAGACTAACAGGCTTTAGACTGAGAACAGAATCTCTTTTTGAATAACGGCACCACATTAGCAATTCACCAGTCTCTGGGCACCATGCCAGACCTCAATGAATCCTGAAAAATTAAGTGAAGAGGTTTGGCAATCACAGAGCTAAGCTTGTTTAGTACCCTGGGATAAATACCATCCGGTCCTGGACCTTTGTTTACCTTTACATGTTCAAGTCTCTTTAATTTCTTCCTGAGTGACTCATGCATCAGTAGTTATATTACTAGAACTGGGTCAGTTAAAAAGGAAACCTTAATTAGCTGGTTCCTCAGTTGTGTAGACAGATAAAAATTAGTTCATAACTTCTGCTTTTTCCCTGTTCTCATTAACCAACTAAGCTCCCCGTGATAATAAGGTTCCCATCCCTTCTTGCTTAATATTTTTTACTATTTACATACTTTAAAAAATAATTTTGGATTCCTTTTTTCTCCTTGCTGCAGTACCCTTTTCCATCTCTATTTTAGCTTGCTTGAATGCTTTAAAAGCACGCTTTTTTTTCTTACCAACCTCAATACTAACACTGTTCTCAAACCATAAAGGTTTTGCTTTGCAATGTCTTTTCTTGCCTAGAAGGGGAATATACTGACATGTATACTTGTTAAGCAACATTTTAAAGATATTCCATTTCCCTTCTGTGTTTAACACTGTGAAAGGCTTTTCACAGCAATTAATACATTGCAGAGATGACTTTTTACTAGCAGGTTAGCATGTCTAAAAAACTTAGTGTTTTAGTTACTCCCTTATAGAGAGTAATATTATGATCACTGTTCCCTAAATGCTCACCCATGCAAATGCTAGAGATAAGTTCAGCATTATTAGTTAACAGGTCCAAATGAGAATCATTTCTAGTAGGTTCTTGAACTGCATGAAATAAAAAGTTGTCATTTGGCATATTTACAAACCTGCTAGCTTTTTCTGCTTGGCCACCCCATTACTCCAGTCAATGTCCGGATAATTGAAGTCCCCCATGATAACAACTTGACCTAGTTGTGAGGCCTCCTTCATTTGTAATAGTAGCTGGTCTTCATTCTACTCATTTAAACAGGGTGGTTTATTTTAAGCAAATATTCAAATTTTTAAATATGACTTTTTTTTCCTCTGTAATATTAAAACAGAAGCTTGAACATGCTAAGCTGCATGAATCCATATTGGTGGCAAAACAGTTCTACTCAGTTTATTTAATGTTTAAAGAATTTATATCGGACTTAAGCATTCCAAATAATAGATCCTATACCTGTATAATTAAACACATGTGATTTTTGAAAAGCTTATAGACCTTTTAGACTAAAGAACTCTGAATGTTTCTAGTTTAATTTGGTGACAGCTGGGCTTAGTCAGATCTGAGCTACATTAGAAAGAATGTCTAAACAAATAATTTGTTTAAGGACAGGCTTTTTGTAAAATTCAGAAATATCTGCCACGCTGTCAGCTAGATTATCATCTGTTTAGCAAACCAAAGCAAAAGGCTGACTCTTTGGTAAACTACGACAAGATCAGCATTGAGATTTTGCTTTTTTTGCCTGCTATTATGTTGCATATGTTTGCATGGATATGCAAACTTTTAGACCACAGCTGTTGTATATGTTTTCCTTGGGTCCTTTCTAGAAACAATACTGCAATAGTAGAAATGTAGGAAAGTGGTAGATCAAGACAAAGCAGAAATCACTTGCAAGTGCACTTAATTTCACCTTACAAGGCGTAGTTACTATTGCCTTGTGCTAAGTTCAATAGCACTATGATGCACAAAATTAAGGAAGGGTTAATACCACCGCATAAACATGGAAGTGTAAAAGTTTTCACCGCACTTTTTGCGACATTTGACTCTTCAAAATCCTAATTAGCATATGCTAATTAGGAATCGGTTTGGTATTCGGCCAAATTCCTTAACATGGATTCGGGGGTTTGGCCGAACCCGAAAATCTGTGTTCGGTGCATCCCTAGTTAGGAGCCCTCTACTTCATTGGCAAGATGGTGCAATATCACGTTGGCGCCACATAGTGATGTGCTGCTGCTTGAGAGAAAGCTGGTAGGAACCATAATGATATGGTGAAGCACTGTCTTCTGCTACTATATATATATATATATTACACCCCAAAATGTTTTGGTATGCTGTAGCATAATAACTCTGGTTTTAGATATCCTTATCTGCTCCCTGCACAAAACTGCTTGCATAACATCTGTTTTAATTGTCGGTTTTTAATTTTGCGCCTATCCTAATCTCACCCCATACGCAATGACCATCTTAGCTCTACTTCCATAAAGACATCCTTAATGTAATGCAATGTGTCCAACATCCTGATTTCTGTTCTTCTTGGGTACCACGAGATTGAATCATATCTCACAGTAGAGCATTTACCACTTCTGATTGAGATCTATGTAGTCCTTCCTCTTACGATGAAGGTTTGTGAAGGTCCACTGGTGGTGGTGTTGAAGGGTTAGGAGCATGAGTTGTGGGTGGCCTAGGCACCATGTCTTGTATACGTTGGACAGTTCGCTTATCTATAGAAGCTGTCATGTTAGGGTGGTTGTTTAAAAATCATGTAGCCACTCTGCCATTTGTGTTATTTGGTTATAAGGCTCCTCAGTTGCATTTGAGGGTTTGCACTTTTTTGATGTTTGACTCTGAGTCTCTTTGGATCATTTATATGTTCTCTTGGGTGAGACCATTGCTGTCTCCTTGCTTTATTGTGTATCTGATGATTTAGAGGGTGGCATAGGTGATTTGGTCTGGTCAGATGCCACTTTAGGCTGGATTAGTTGTGTACTCTATGGGTCTACTCGCAAGGGGACAAAGGTTTTAAAACACACTATCGCCAGATGGATTAAACTACTCAGTCTATCAAATCAGCCATCACTTGGCATCACTTAAAATCGCTGCTAACTTGACCAGAGCACTCAGCACTTCATAGGCACTCCTCAATGGGGCCTCTGCGGCGCACTCTAATCTTTTGTTACAATATTCTCAATAATTTTACCAATTTCAGTATAAATTCTAGACCATAATCTGGTAATCTCCCTACATTGTCACCATATATGGAGCATCCTACATCTGTTTCCATGGCATTTGAAGCAGAGGGAACGGCAGTTGTTCAGTTTAGTTGGGACCATGAACCAACAGCTCACCAATTTGTACAATGTTTCCCTGTAGTCCAAGTAATTGGTCCATATATTTAAGGTTGTGCTTTTGCCACCTTGGAAGTCTGTGCCTTGTAAGCCTGAAGTAAATTTGTGGTTACCGCAAATCAGTAAAGCAGGCAAATGGGAGGATTTTACTTTAGCTTTACTTGCTAACATTATCCCAAAGTGGCAATTTCCTTGTTGGTGTAAGCAAGGTTGGTCTTTCGTGCATTATAAGCCATGGTAGAGCTGTTAGTACTATAGGCTTGATCAATTCAGCTTCAATTTACTACCTGCTATCTGGGCTTCTTAAAGGGATATTGTCATGATTTTTATGGTATACTTTTTATTTCTAAATTACACCGTTTACATAGCAAATAAAATTTTATTTTTGAGCCAACAAATGTATTTTTTTTAGTTGTAATATTGGTGTGTAGGCGCCATCTCAGTGCATTTTGTGTGAGTACACATTAGAACTGCTTTTGTAACCTATTGCTTCTCCTACTCCCATGTAACTGGAGGAGTCGTAAGACAGACTTGGATTTCTTACTATTAAGCGATATTCTGATATCTACTGGGAGCTGTTATCTTGCTACCTTCCCATTGTTCTGCTGATCGGCTGCTGGGAGGGGGGTGATATCACTCCAACTTGCAGCTCAGCAGTTAAGTGTGACTGAAATTTATCAGAGCATAGGTCACATGGTTGTGACACCCTGCAGAATGAAGATTATTACTAGCCCCATGTGAACTGTCAAAATAAAATATATAAAAATATGTTTGTGTTTTTGAAAAACTGATTTCAATACATGTTTAAAACTTTGCAAAATTTACCTTCAAATCTTAAAGTGAGAGAGAGACAAATTTATTGCAAACAGGTTTGGTAGAGACGTAAATGGTTTAGTAAGTATTAACATCAGGTCCTTGGCAAAAAGCGTTTGCTTATGTTCTGTAGAGCCTATCTTTAAGCGTATGACAGCAATATTGGTTTCATAGCCAGAATAAAATAAAAAACAGGGGTAATATATGGTCAGTGCAGGAGCAATATGAGTTGGGAAAAAAAGTGTTATCTTTAGTGCTAGGCCAGTGCTGTCCAACTTCTGCTGTGCCGAGGGATGAAATTTCTAGCTCATACATGGTGGAGGGCCTCTAATGGAAGCCAGTTTTGACCACTCCCCCTTTAAACCACACCCCCTTTAAACCACACCCATTTTAGCACAATGGTGGTAGTGCAGCAAAAACCCAAATGCTTCGTCCTCACTGCAGGGATATCAACCACCATTCATATTTGAATTATATTATGTCATATTAAGACGTACCCTTAAATCCATATGCCTCCCCTGTGGATAGCACAGCAACCCCCAGCATATAATTACACACCTTAGGGACCATTTAATCGCTATTTCCAACTGCTAACAAACTCCCAAAACAAACCCCTGCCAGGTTCACCTCCCACAGGCAGCATAAGGTAGGCAGAGTATGGCACACACAGGCAGCACTCTGCCTGCCCTATGCTGCCTGTGTGTGCCATACTCTGCCCTATGCTGCCTGTGTGTGCCATGCTCTGCCAGCCCTATGCTGCCTGTGTGTGCCATACTCTCTGACCTTTGCTGCCTGTGTGTGCCATACTCTCTGTCCTTTGCTGCCTGTGTGTGCCATACTCTGCCTGCCCTACCCTGCCTGTGTGTGCCATACCCTCCCTGCCCTATGCTGCCTATGTGCCATACTCTGCCTACCCTATGCTGCCTACACACAGGCAGCATAGGCCAGGCAGTACATACAATGTCTGAGGTGTGAACAGGTGAAAAATGTGGGTGGGTGTTACAGCCTGAGCCTGAGGTGTGAACACTGTAGTGGGTAAACAATGCGGAGATTAAAAGGGTTGAACAGTACAGGGGATTACATTTTTAAACAATATAGGGGGATTACAGCCTGAATCTGAGGTGAGAACCATGCAGGGGGGCAGTTAAGATCAGTACTGATACCATTTAAAGCTTATACAAAGTTAAGCCATAAAAGCAGCCAGACAGGTGGGGGGCCGCCAGTTGGACAGCACTGTGCTAGGCTATTGAGAGAGGACCTCCAGGCATCTACTAGCAATAATATGGCTGTTCATGCTTTTTTGTGCATAGATGGTGAATATTTATCACTATTTTCTATTTTAAACTTGTCATTTAAAAAAAACGTCGTTATCTGGCCCTAGATTATTTCTCTACAGTTGCATTTAAGGTTGGTAGTGGATTATTTACAGCTCTGGTCTGTGCATATATTCTTTTAAACTATAGCCAAAAAGTAAGTCATCCCAGTGGTGGCCAATAAAAGGGCAACCATTTGGGAGTTCTAACCTTGGAATGCAGCAGTTAAGTTTCAGGTAGTTGTAGTCCTTGTGTAAAATGTATAAAGAAGCAGTAAAATTTTTATTGAATCATATTAAAGTTAGTGTTGTTTAAAGGTGAGGGCATTCTTAGTAGCTTAAGGGCAATCTCTGTGCAGGAAATTTTAAGCGACTTCAGAAAACAGTGTGTGTACTTTTCAACTGGTGATTTACTTTATTACTGGTGGGAGGGAATTTTAGGGAGCTTAGTCTCCTACTGTAGCTGAGATTTAACCGCGGGTGACTAATCTCCCCGTGTGCCATTGCTCTAATGTACAAAATGTCTTACTATCCTGTATATAGATAATGGTTGAAATCAGAGGACCTCTGGTTTTTGGCGACATATTTTTTCAAAGTAGCCATATTATATAGGTGACAGCTGGTGGTACTGTGTGGCAAAAAAATATTAAAGCAGAAAGAAAGGTAAAAATTATGAATTAGTTTTCTTATGGTGCTTACTGTTGCAAGACAAGATTGTTCATCACGTGAGAGTCTTTTGAAGTTTTATGGTTTATGAAGTCTGGTTTTATATTTACTTTTAACATCACATAGCCAAGGTTTCTGCCATTTAGGATTGTTTCTTTGATTCTTTCTTCAGTACAACATATGTACTTATTTTGAACAAGTCTGGCGTTTTGTTCAGATTCTGTAAACATATTTAATAAATCTTTGCAACAGTAATTCATGTCATGTATCTTTTCTAATTGTGAAACTAAGGAGTAGATTCATCAAAATTTGATTTCTATTCATTCCTATGGGATTTTAAGAAGCGTATTGAATATCTAGCGTATACGCGTATATGAATTCTAACGTTCACCCATTGATAAATACACTTCTAAAAATCCCATAGGAATGAATAGAACATGGGTGAGTTTTTATGCATTAAATTCTAAACTTGATAAATCTTCCCGTAAGTGAGCATGATTTGAAAAAAATTATCAAATTTAGCGAATTTGTGGGCAATTTACAAATTATTATAGTAGGAAAATACATTTTACATAGCTTGTACAGTTACCGCATTAGGATACAGTGTTTTTAGCACAAAAAGCACTTAGTATGTCATTGTCCTTATGTAGCGTAGATAAATACAGGGTATTTTCTGAATAGAGTAAAAAGGACAGAGCTTGCTTTATTAAAAGGTACCTTGAGTTTCTTTCTTATGAAAAAGATACTAGTGACCTTTGTAAAAGTTGAAAGAAAGGCTTTTATGCTCTGAAGGCTTGCATTACTATGTTTCCTTCATTAAATATATCTGTTTGCTTTTGTACTTTACTTTGAATTATACTTACATAGTATGTTTTTTTTTTTTAAGGAGTATAATCTGAACATATTTTTATATTTATTGTGACATGCTGACTGCCTGTACACATAATTTTGGGGAAATTAGCAATGGTAGGCAGGCATGCAGAGGATCTGGAGCATAGAGACAGGGACACCATGTCTTCAGGCAAAACACAGGTTTATTTGGGTGAATTCTTCCCCACATACAGCTTAAAGGCACACCGTTCCTCAACATACAGTTCATGGATGTGATTGGTCCCTTCTTCAGGGCTCTCACCTCCCAGGGTTGGTTCCGCACTCTGGAACAGTCAGGCTTCACATTAAGCCTTGCTGAGTCCTCTCAGCACTCAATTATCTGGTCGCGACTCCCTCTGCTCCTTCGCAGTGGCAGGTGGCACCCCCAGCTCCTCTGGGAGTTCCTAACACAGGCAGCCCTCCTGCCCTGGTGGGATGGCATGCGCGCCTCTACAATTTCCAGAAGTCGTCCAATGTTGCCTTGAGAGGCACACAGCAGTATATTATTAATTTAAGCAATTTGCACTGCTGAGTTCATGATTTGGTCTAATCCTAGCAGTTTTTGCAGAATTTGTCTTGAAAATGTAAAGCTTTGAACCATGAAAGTTAAATTTTTATTCAGAAGATATTTTTTTAGATACTAATAAAATTTAAATATACAAAGTAGAGTTTGGAAATGGTTTAGTATTTGGGCAAGTTATTATGCAAGATTTTTTGCATTCTTAGTTGTTTATACCATTATCAGTTTAAGTCAGAGAAAAGCTAAGAATGCTTGGTATTTTAAAAAACAAAAACAAATGGGTTTACATATGTATATACTACCAGCTTGGGTCATTGTTACATCACTCTTTATTGTCTGATTGTTAAGTATCTGCAATTAAAAAAAGCTGTAGCTGCCTGTTATAGGTTTTGTGAATATCAGAATCTTTCACTGCCTGGTATAATGCTAAGATATGTTTTTATATTAATTTATATTGAAGTACCTATATGACTAGTTAAAATAAGCATGTTCACTTTTATTTTTTATTATTTAAAACCATGATCTGACTCAACTATTACTTTCCGTAATTTGAATCTCTTTGACCTTCTGTTCTTCCATTGACAGAATCTATAAATACAGAGTGTGCGTCACTCCAAGATAATAGAATTGAGTTGAATTGCAGCGCTGCTAGCTTGTTTTGTGACATAAAAATGTAAACGCTTTCACAGTGAACAGATAGCTGACTCACTGTTGCTTCTCCTTGTCAATTACTGTTATGTCCACTTCCATAAAATTTTAAAATCCAACAGCAGCAGTCTGTTTACAGTGAATTGGTCAAGATTTGTTATATTCATTCACAAGTCCTATCAGGCTTAGTGAACATTGGTAAGAACATTATGTATGTGTTCCAGTATTTTTCATTCACAGGATATATTACAGAAATGTCTTAAATACTTATTTTCTTTGTTGCTCTCACCAAGTACAATAATACTATTCTTCTTCTAGTTTCTCTTTTTCCTTATTAATAATCCTTGACCTTAAGGGGTATATTTACCATGCTGTGTAAAAAGTGGAGTAAAACATTACCGGTGATGTTACTCATAGCAGCCAATCTGATGCTTTGATTTGGTTTTCTGACTGTTGAAATCTAATTGCTGATTGGTTGCTCTGGGCAGCATCACCAGTAATGCTTCACTCCACTTTTTACACAGCATGATAAATATACTCCTAAATGTCTTATTCTTATTTGTTGTTTGTCAGATATAGGTAGTATTGGTGGTAGAATCTGGTATAAAGAAAACTTTTATATGGTGTATTGTTTAAATAAACAGTTCTGTGTTTCAAATGTATGTTATCAGATTTCAAGCACCGTGTTCTGCTTTACAGAAAGATCCTTTACTCAGAAAGATCCAAAGTCAAAGCATTTTTGTTACTAGGTCGTATACCAAAAATTTTGGAGTGCATTCTGTGTTTGGTTCTTTTATTTGAACCTAATAATAATCCTTTGTTTATTTTGATTTGTTAAATAACTAAAATTCAATTCTTTTGCAGGTGCCAGAGACGTCCTTGGGGTAGAGATTTTTCAGCATGGCATTTTAAGGAAAACTTTATCATTGCCATCAGCTTCATTAAGAAGTACTTTTTCAAGATGATTGGAAAACTAAAGCAAAACCTGCTCCTGGCCTGTCTTGTTATAAGTTCAGTGACTGTATTCTATTTAGGGCAGCATGCAATGGAGTGTCATCATCGCATAGAGGAACGCAGTCAGCCTGTTAAAACTGAGATTGCAAAGACAACATTAAGAACTGATATCAAAGGAAATTCTAGCATTACATATGATAAGGACATGCCATTGATATTTATTGGAGGAGTGCCTAGGAGTGGAACAACACTAATGCGTGCCATGCTGGATGCCCACCCAGAGGTGCGTTGTGGAGAAGAAACAAGGGTTATCCCTCGCATTTTGGCAGTCAAACAAATGTGGGCACGATCAAGCAAGGAAAAAATAAGGTTAGATGAAGCAGGTGTTACGGACGAAGTGCTAGATTCAGCCATGCAGGCATTTTTATTGGAAATCATAGTGAAACATGGAGAACCAGCCCCTTATCTTTGTAATAAAGATCCATTTGCTTTAAAGTCATTAACTTATTTAGCCAAAATATTCCCCAATGCCAAATTTCTTCTGATGGTAAGGGATGGACGTGCCTCTGTACATTCCATGATTTCAAGGAAAGTCACCATAGCTGGATTTGATCTGAATAGTTACCGAGATTGCTTGACAAAGTGGAATCGTGCTATTGAAACCATGTATAATCAATGCATGGAAGTGGGTTATGACAAGTGCATGTTAGTACATTATGAACAACTGGTTTTGCATCCAGAACGCTGGATGAGAACTCTTCTAAAGTTTCTTCATATACCATGGAGTGATGCTGTGTTGCATCATGAAGACATGATTGGCAAAGTAGGCGGTGTATCATTATCTAAGTAAGTATTTACTCAGGCTTCTATACAATAAAAGCATGCATTTAGATATTGTGGTGGGTTTGTAATTTGTATAATATAGCAGCATGGCTTACAGTCTGATGCTCGTGGATGAAAAAGTATGTTATTTTATATATGTTCTCAACCAGAACAATTTGACTGCTGTTTTGTTTAATTTGCCCCTCTAGACCCGAGTAATGGCCATTGCTAAACTGACTGTTGTGTGTGTGGAGCGAGCTGATGTTATGATCATTGTGATTTGTACTGCACCAGGCACTAGGGCTGCTCCAGCTATGAGGCTGCCTCAGGCAGCAGTGTATGTCAGGCTAAAAGGGGCATTAAAAGCCTGCCAGTTTCTGTTTAATGCCAAAAAAAACCCACAATTGCACTTTCTGCTGTAATGATGTGGCACCCCCTAGACCTGCTTCCATTTGAAAGAGGTAATCACAATGCAGGTAAAGGGACAGCATCTTCCAGAAATGCTCCTGGTTGGCACTATCTATAAAAAATATAATAGCCCAAGTTGGACACCATAGCAACAAATAACCTTTATCTAACTTTAGTAAGGTAAGCAGACTGAGTAATTAGTGATTTGAAAAGCTGTAATGTAAAGGTGACTTACAAAAGATTCCCCACCCGTTCTTGACTCAAAGCCATCCGCTTCCAATCCACTCGACCTGGCATGTCATCCTTGCTTATATACCAACACCTCCCCATCCCTTGGTAATGTCACTTGTGCCACAGGGAGGGGCAGGCATGAGTATATAAATGAGTGCCAGCCATAACAAGGCAGATTTAAAGGGAGCTGCCGTGGTGAGAACGGTTGGGTTATGGAAAGAATTTGGCCTGCCACCTGCCCACAATCTGATGGAAAAGCACTGCACAATCTACCTTCTTTAAGCTGGCCCGTGCAACACCAGTAACTTCCACACACCTTACATTCTACATTTATATACACTTTTATGACAGTATTGTATAAGTTTTAACAGACCGTAACACATTTTGAACTTGAAACTCGGAAAGGGAGAAAAAGTCCAAAAAGTTTTGCTTTAGCATAAGGCATACTAGGGGAAAATAGTCTATGTAGTGAGGAATGCCCAAAAAGATTTATGTTTTAAATATTAGTTATCATGGGTTGTTCACCTTCACAAAAAACTTCCATTCAGTTAACAATGTAAATTGATTCATATTTCAAATATATATGCATTTCCAGTTTTCTTTAGATTGTAAGATAATCACCTCCAAAGATAATGATTCACTTTGTCTGTGTTTTTACAGACCCCTTCAGTATTTCATTCCAGCAGTGCACAGCTAGTTAACTTAATGTAGTGTGTGAGCATTCTAAGCATCACAGCATTCTGTGTGTGTGGGTTACTTCTGCCTTAATTTGCATTTTGTGTTCCCATTGGCTGTTCTGTGTTAAGCCTCCCTACAATTGCAGTGCTAATAATTATTGATGGTCAGAGGGGCTTAGGGACAACGGTCACATTTCCAGACTAAACTTAATTGTGCCGCAGTTTCTGCCTGCCTATCCTGCCTGTAATAGAAAACCTTTAACCTTTAAATGCAGAGCTGAGCCGTATGGTGTTGCACATAGAGAATCCGAGCTGCAGTCAAAAGTTTTCTATTACAGGCAGGCTAGGCAGGCATAAATGTGGCACAATCATCTTATAAAACCTTTCCGATCCAGGCAATGATTTGGATAAATAAATAATCATTGGTGGTCCGAGAGGCTGCAGGATATATGTAGGACTGTCAAGCCTGCCTGCAATAAATAAAAATGTTTGACCCACTGTTTGAATCGCATAGTTACTCTAACTGCATTGTTTCGATATTTGCCCACATAACCTGCCCATAACAAAAGCTTTTGACTGCAGCTTGGATTGCAACTCTAAGTAAGTCCAAATGTAAAGTGGAGGGGTGTGGCCAAGAATTTTAGACTAATCAGATGAAAGTAAATGCAAAGTGATGTCATCATATGACCACGTGACCTTATCAATCGAACCAAGATTTTCTCCTGCCTTTCTGTTCGGTTTAGGGATCTAGACACAAAAAGATCTGATTTTCAGTAAAGTATAAGGTTTTAGAGGTTCTGATTGTTGCAATTTTTAATGAGATTACAGACAAACAGGTATAAATAAAGTACAGCGCCGTATAGTGAAATATGGTCCACAAAGGTGAACAACCCCTTTAATATTAAAGACATATTAATGACATATTTATTATATGATAGATCTGATATTTATGATTAAGTTGTAGGCTGTTTTTTTAAGCTTGTATTATTTGATAATGTATGTAAGGTTTGAATTGTATTTAATCATCAGAAGATAAGAAGATATTGGAGCATGATGACACCTAGTTGTAGGACTGGAATGCTGTCGTTCCCATAGAGATGGGGACACTGGGAAAATGTTTATTCAGAGGAAAGTGCAGTTACACTGACCGGACCAATAAACAATAATGGTGTCATAAAGGCACAACTTTTGGCTAGCATGACGCTAAGATTTTTCATCTATTTTTTTTAACTAAAAATCCACCTTTTATGTGCAGTGACAGGCAGATGCCATTCCTGTCATTGTCTTCATGCGCAGTGAAATTGAGTGGTTTTGGCTTTCTCTCTGCTGTAAAAGGAAACATCAAATGTGACATTAGTATTACAATGTGTGTTAGTAGTATATTTGTTTTCCTGATGAAGCATATGAAGACTATATAGTTTTTCCTAAATGAAATCCCAGGTAGACTGAAAGTGACCACAGTATCTAAAGACTAATACTGTATTTCATTTTATCTTCTTAATGAGACAGAACTAAACCTGCATCAATAATTTAAATCCATCTAAACAAAACCTTTCTGAGTTTCTGAATACATTATTTAACAACAAAACATATCCAAACATTAATCAGACTACAACATTTTCTTTACATATGAAAGTTTTTTTTTTTTGTACAGCCAAACATGGCTATGTGGTTCTGTTTGTGTGGTGACCATAACAAATATGGTCCTAGATGTGCACCAAAGCTGTGCCAGCCCTATTTGAAATCTGAAAAGCAAGAGCAAAGAGGGTTGATGAGGCTGTTTCAAAAAAAAAATGTCATCCTCCACTCAGATTTGTTTCTTTGATGTTTACAGCAACAAAAGAAAAACTGCCAAAGATCTGTCATACCTTTGCTAGCTCTTGAACAGATGACTAACAAGCAGAGACATTGAACCCTTTTTACAGCCTGCAGAAAAAATCATAGAGGACATGGCCTAGCAACGCCATGTTAAGTTTAAGGCAACATTGGAGGATTTCAAAAACAACAGCTTTATCAAGCAACATTTGAATTACGCCAACCCCTATAGTGCTTGAAAAACTGTCTATAGTAGTATTTAATCTCAATTGCTACATGTTGCCACATAATCCATGTGCCATAGATCAAAGATCTGACTGTAGGGGGCAGATTTATCAAAACACGAGTTCGAATCCCGAATGGGAAAAATTCGGATTGGAAACGAAAAGATCGCAAATATCATGAAAATGCTTACGAAAGAATCGTATCACGATATATAGTATTGGTGATCCGAAAGTCACAAAATTTTTGTACCGAACGATTGTAAACAGCGGCAAAACCGATCCTTTCTTTGCGCTAAAAATACGAAAAAGTCGCACAAGCGTTGAAAAAGTCGCGGAAAATACAATTGAACCGATCGAATGAACGCTCGGAGCGTTCGTGGATAGGTAAATGTGCCCCTAAATGTAGACACTGTAGAGATGTTATAAGCCACACCACTTACTGTGTTAAATACCTAAAAAAATATATGGAATGTCTTAATAAAAGAAGATCTAAAAATACTAATGTATCGCAATATGAATTTTTGTTTATCATTTTATAAGCAAAATAATAAATTGTTTATATGTAACTTTTAAAAAAAGCAAGAACAATTCATAGGTTTCAGTGTAATACATGTCAATTTTAATATATCACTTTATTTCATTTTTAAATATTAGAAATCACAGTGAAGTTCAATAAGTACTCTCCTCAGCTTATGCTGCTTTTATGTGGCCATAAATCTGCTTGGTAATTTGATATAAATTATTGTGTGCATGTATGCGATCGATAAGCATATATAAACTGTGGCATATCCACAAGAACTGCCATTATTTTATTGTTTATAAAAAACGAACTTAAGAAAATTTAAATCACAACCCTTGAGAAGTTAATGGATGAATTTAAAATTTTTCAGAATATCTATTTCATAGGTAATCATATTATGTTGTTTCAAATTGCTGTGAAGACACATAAGCTAAATGGCACATGTATGCTCCTAAAAAACAGCATGAAACTTCTAAACCATATACACTTTGACCAGCTAAAAAGCTCTGAAAACCTTTTCCTGCAGCTCGCATTAACTTGAATGAGAAAGGCATGAAAATTTTGGTACAGTGATTTTCAGATGTAAGCATTTTGGGGCTCAGAACAGCACCATGATGTGAAGCCCACGTTTGCCATAGTCCTTGTAATGTAAAATTACTGAACTAGTATGTATGGTAAGCATTTTTCTTTGTATTGTTGCAAAAACAATAAAAATATTGAAAAATGTTTTTTACTTGTTTGTAACAATGATTTTTTGGAACAAGGGGTAGGCAGAAGAGAAACATTAGGTAGGGTCTTCAAGGAGGATTGTCAAGGAGGGTTTGTTCTGTGGCACACAATGTGCAGGCCCAGGAGCAGTGGGGCAGGTGGTTGGTGACGGGGCTGTGGAGAGTGGGCTTGAGGCCAAGTAATGCCTAATAGTACTTAACTCTTTTCATAATACTCTTGACTGCTGCTTACAGCTGGTGTCAGTCACCTGCAAAGGGCTAGTAGCTGCATTACACACAGCTTTCAGTAAGAAGTGACGTGCATAGATACTCTACTCACTGTGTGTGAATTGAATGTCATATGCAGTGTCCATAACTATAAAATGGAAGCAATTACAATAATATTCTATACAGTAGGGGTGATTGTAATTATTCTTTTGCAGTAGCTTCCACTAAAAAGTGACCTGTATTGGAACTATACTCACCAGTGTGAGCAAAGTGATCCGAAGCCTTGTAGGCAGTTGCTATAGCAGAGATGACACAATCCCATTAAGTAGCTGCCTTCTTCAAATCAAGAGCAACTCGGGTTTATAGATTATTTCTTCAGTGTTCTCTATGTTAGAGGTCATCCCATGTGCAGTAAACTAAAAGTCAAAAGTTTGTTTTACTGGTCATCTTTTGAAACTCTCCATCACCATCTTTTAAAAGTTTGGTCTTGTGCATTGCTTTTATTAATTGCCCATTTTTCTTTTTAGAGTTGAAAGATCCACTGACCAAGTTATCAAGCCTGTAAATGTTGAAGCTTTGTCAAAATGGGTTGGAAAAATACCGGCAGATGTATTAAGAGATATGCCTGTCATTGCACCAATGTTAGCTAAACTGGGTTATGACCCATATGCAAACCCACCCAACTATGGAAAGCCAGATCAGAAGGTTCTTGACAATACAAGAAGGGTACGTTTATATTACCGATTACATTTTATTCAATATTCGCAAAGAGCACCCCATTTCAGGTTGTAGCTTAACAGGCTGGACCTTCCTGCTTCATGATTATGTATAGTTATGTTAAAGCTGTCAAATTGTTATTAAAATAATTATTGCTTAATTTTGATCACCATACTTTAAAGTGATACTGACACTAAAAAACACTAAAAGTTCCCTATAGGTCATGTTGATCGTTTTTCACTGAAAGGTCTGCTTTTGTAAGAAATTATTTATAATTTTAATTATAAATAGCAATTTATAATTGCTATTTTGATATTACTTCATATGGTAGAACCTTGGCCCTTTGTTTTTATATAAATAAATATGCAACCTTCCTTTTCTCCTTTGTTCTCCTACTCTCTCCACCCCTGTCTGTTACCTCACTGTTGTCTTACAATCAAAACAAATATTGTCACAATCCTGTTTTTTAAGGTTTATAAAGGTGAATTTCAGCTACCAGATTTCCTGAAAGAGGTACCTCAGGTAGTGTATAATTTATCTGAACTTATCACTGATGCTTAGCCATTGATAGCCATTGAACATATTTTAAAAATATCAAAAACATTGTAATATTTACCTGGTCTAAAACCATTCTCAGTTTTACAAGGCTAACTTTCATCAAATGAATACTTAGCTAGTTTAAGTTGTTTCAGTTTCCCACCCAAAGCTTGGGTGTAGATTTAGGAACAAAGAGGGGCAGGAGATATTCTAAAAGGTACACAGATTTTATGACTAGATCTTTAGGGATTGATACTACACTGAAAACACATGATTTAGTTGCAGATGACAATTACACAGACTTTATGACTTGCATTGCAAGTTCTTTTTTAGTGTGACAGGTGCTGAGGTACTTTATAAATAGAGGTTGGCAACATTTTCTTTTATGTGTTTCTTTTTTTAAGCTAAAACCAATGTTTACAACAGAATTTTACACTCTGCGCCTCATAAAATTATTAAAAATCTTTATAGCTGAGCCTCATTTTATAGAGCATGCCATGGTGTTAGAATTGTGATATAAACTGCATGTTATGATGTGTTTTACACAGTTTTTAAATATGCTCAGAGTGCTACACTTTTTTATTGAGGTTGGTTTACACCTAAGTGATGCTGCTTAGACTATGTGGTCTTGGTATACAGTAAAGAAAAGTATACTTTTTGTTGTCAGTAGCGCTGGCACACAAGGAGAAATCTCCTAAAAATGCCATCCTCTTCAGAAAGCTTCAGAGTGCCGCAAGTAAAACACATTATTCATAGCAATCCAGCTTAATCCTAGAAGAATTTGTCCCTTTGCATATTCCATCATCTCGTCTAAAGGGGTCCCTTTTCTTTTCAGTTCACAGTCACAGCAAGTAGGCTGGCACCATTTTGTGAACTCTGTTATCAAAAAGCTTTGTATCACCCCAGAATCTTATGCATTTGCCATCTGGGTCTTCAGGAATTGCTGAATGGAAAGTTAAAGTAATTGTTATTAAAAATCTGAGCTGTGATTTTTAAATACATTTATATCAGGTATGGATAATTTAATTAATACATTTTTTTTTAAAGGACTTTTATTATACAGCCTTGGTGACAGGTCCCCTAATGTGATTTACTAGAAGGGATCTGAAGCTTTCTGGAAGGGAAGGCATATATGGGACATGTGTTGGCTGTGGATATGCACATTTACTGCAGACGACAAATCTCCTCACCTGCCACGCCACCATCTTCTGCCCTTTTGGCTGCACAAATTCAGATTTATACTGTTCCTGTGTAGGATTTCACACAATTACACCGCACGTGCAGTTCAAAATATAGAAGCACTGGCCTGGAACGGTTTTCTGAATTACAATGTTCACCCCACTGCAAGGGCAAGGGCAAGATTATATTAAAATGATCAAGCCATACAAATAAGTTGGTGGAGCTCTTGAGAATACTGTGGAACATAAAACTACCTAAGAGGGCCACCAGCTGAAGAGCCCTGTTTTATAGTATTTATAATGCTGGCAAAAAACAAGAAATTATGTTGGATTTGCATAATTATGTTCTGATTTTCAGAGAATAACAAAATGTTCCTACAGTGCCTTCACACTGCTTTACATAATGTATATCCATAGTTTAATTAAATCTTGTTGCTCAAAGCAAAAAATAAGTCTTAATTAAGAAATGAAAATTGTGCATATATATATATATAGGCCATGCTCAATTATAGGTAAAAAGGTGTATTTTTGCTTTACCATGCCCTTTTAAGAGAAAGATACTGTTTTGTATATATTTATATGTGTTGATATATAAATATATATATATAAAATCCATTTCTTCCATTTTAGCCAAAGAAGACAAAGGAAGGAAATCCCTGAGGCAAGAATATATATGTGCATGGATAATTATTTTTTTTAAAATTGAGAATCCTTTGTTAAGGAAAAGTATACTCAGAATGTCAAACTTGAGATGGGCATATCAAAGATTTAACTATGCTTGAACCGTAGTGGAATTTACCTAGAATATATTATAAATCCTATGGATGCCAGGGATCGTTAAGGTCCTGTGGCACAAAGTGTGACTGGTGTTCACAAGACAGTACTGGTTTTTGTCATTGAAAAAAATGAAATGATATGATTATTTTATTAGACTGAAGACTTCTGAAGCACCTAGTATAAATAAATGTTAGTCCATAGTTCCATGGCATTTGACATACAGAGGGGAACAATTAGAGGTTTAGTCAGAACAAACTTAATGATGCATTGGTAACCCACTTACCTGCTTTAAAATTGTAGTAACCATAATTTATACAGACACATACCTGCACATACACATTTAATGTGCAATGTTTATTATTCTTCTAAGTAATTATATGACCAGTTATACTAAAAAGCTTCTAAAACAAACATTTTCTGCTCTACCTGCCCAACAGCACCTAGCTCTTTCCTGTGGTTTGCTTCCACCTACCATTCACACTACATATAATTTACTGTAGCGCACAAAGAAGAGCACTAGCTACTCAGCACTGATGAAAATATGTTGTATCAATGTAGTTTTATAGCCATAGTGGATTTTATTTGGCAGGTCAGACAAAAGCAGAATATTTTAACCTAATTGCAATGTATCATTCAGGGCTTTATAAACCTCAATATTGGTGTGGTCAGCATTATAAATATGAAAATTCATAAGCTCCAGTGTTATTTAAAAAAAAAAAAAAAAAAAAAAAATAAACCAGAAGAGGGCATTTTATTCCGTTCCAATAATTTTGCTTGTAAGATATTATTAGGCTGAACACTATGGGGCAGATTTATCAAATTGTGAGTTTAAAGCTTAGTACATAAAAACTCACCCACATGCTATTCATTCCTATGGGATTTTTAGAAGCATATTTATCAAATGTTAAGTTCTAACTTTTATCCATTGATAAATACACTTCTAAAAATCCCATAGAAATGAACAGAACGTGGGTGAGTTTTATCACATTATGATAAATCTGCCCCTATGAGTATACTTTCCCTTTGATATATATGTGGAATGTATTCTGTTACAAAAAAACCTAACCATTCACTCTGCCATTGGCTTTCTGCATGCTTCTACATAACTGCATAACATATCTTTAATCAGAGAAGAGTTATATAATATAATGCACTAAGTTTGCAGAGGACCAGTAACCTATAGCAGTCAATCAGCAGGTAGAATTTACTGGTCACCTGTTTAAAAGCAAACATCTTATTGGTTTCTATGGGTTACTGCTCCTGGGCTAACTTGGTGCTTTTTATTACATATGGGGGTAAATTGCTATTTGCATATGCTTTGTTCAGGAAATATGAAATGTGTATCTGCTAAAAATGATGTAGGTTGAGCATTATTTCCATAGCTGTATTTAAAGCACATATTGAAGGAAACTGCTGGGACGTGGTGCTATTTCACTTCAACAATTCAGAAGTCAATTTTCTTGGAATAAAGCTTGCATATTTTATTACTAGAAGGAACTAATTTCATTGGATGAAATGTGTTTTTTTTTCTCCTTGGCAATTCTTGCAATAAATTCCAGAATCTAAAATAGCATTTTAGCCAACTTACAATTATATAAGATATTTTAGAATGGGATGTTAATTATTCCCTTTATCCATAAGGGTTTCACAAGCTCTAGCATGTCAGACCTTTGGTGGGCACTGTCATCAGGCAGAAACCAGGGGCTGACAGAACACCCCTGCCTGTATACCTGTCACCAATACAAGTGATTCAGGCACAGTGCTTCCCATACATTTATATGGGAAGTGGTGACAGGTGGTGAGAGTTTTTTTTGTTTTTTTTTGACTGCCACCATATTCCACCCTGTGGGACATCACCCTAAAAGGGTTGGGGACTGACTTTCAGGTTGGACCGGAAACACTTTGGCTTACAGCTAATTTATTTTAGAACTTCTAATACAACTTCTATTTTAAATGCAATGATGTCCACCACTAAGACTGGCTAGAATTTAAGTAAGTGAAAGGTATTCGTACAGAACAATCTTATATTTTCCTGTGGAAACATAAGACAAGTTTGCATGCTTTTAATTACCACAACTGCTTGTAAGTTTTGCTGTTGGCTCACTTATGGAACACCAGCGTTAACTGCACTGCAACTTTCAGCCTTTAATAACAACCAAAGCTACGGACATATTCACTTTGTTATAGCCATTTCTAAACTATATACCGCTTGCATTGTAATTAAAATACGTCTCCTCTTTTGCAGACTGCAGCTGTGGAGTAGCATTGCCGACTCTTCCACTAAGGTAACAAAGTTCATGTTGCGGGACAGTGTTTAATGTCAGTTTAAAGAGAGAAGAAAAAAAAGTGTTTTCAAGGAATGTTCTAATATATGATAATTTAAAAATGTCAGTAAATCTTGTTTGTAAATGTAAGTGCTTTGCACTGCTTGTCCTGACTATCTGCACCATTAAAACAATGTCACAGTGTTCAATGTCACAGCCTAAGCTTCTTTTCCAACAATTTGTGAAGAAGAAGAATTGGAGAATCATGCAATGCATTATGGGAATGGTCTTGGCTGGGAGAGACAGATGCACTTATAAATAAATAATTTTTTAATGAATGTGTATAGGGAAGTTCCTGAGAATTATAGTTTCTTTCATTTCTAAGCTTTTTGTTTTTGTTTGGGTAGAGTGCTACTTATTAGGCTGGACAGAATTATTTACTGTCAGGTGATTTCTGAGGGTGCTCACAGCTCATCACAAAATGCTGGCTTGAGGTAATCAAGCTAAAAGATTTAAAAGGGCAATATTTAGTGATATATATTTCATTTTGGTAAGATTCATTAATAGGCCACTTAAAGGAGACATTTTATATTAAGTTCATATTCAGTTATAATATTCATCCTCCCTCAAAATGTGAAATGATGCAGAAAGAAAGATGTTTTGAAAGCATGTTACCACCTAAAACTGTCATTATATGAGAGCTGCATAGACAACCTCACAAATCAGAATCCAGAGCGAAATGAAAGATGGGAGTGTCGCTTCAGTCTCCCACAGGAAGTGGTCACAGCACTGTTTTTTTTGTTGGTTAACTATTCTTTCTGGGAGTATAGATTTCCTTTTCCTTTAAGGCTATGGGTTTTGGACACCACTACTTAGTCATGCTACCTCGTATGCCATAAGCTTATCCATGTTCAGAACCAGGATCTCAACTCTTGTTTAATCTCATAGGTATGAATAGATTCAGCATACTAGTGATGCAACAGCCCCTCCTTGATAAAATATGCCTATTTTTAGAGAGAAATATAAATCATATCGGTGTGATTCAATTTCAACATTTTGTTTTATATTTTTTTTACAGTACAGACCATTTGGCCCTTGTGACAGACACATGGTGCAATTTCTTTGCTGCAAGTGGTGAATGGTGCACAGTCGGACATCTCTATCCTGCATCATGCTATGTCTCCCCAATTAATATGGAGTCACCTGTATGAGTAAAGGCACTTCTCAGTGGCTGGAACCACCCATCCCCTTGCAGTGGTGTAGTACTGTATTTACCAGCTGTGTTTTGTCTCTTTGTACATTTTAATAATAACTATCTGTAAAAATGTTGTGCAGTCTTTGTTTATCTCTTCTCTCCCAGAGGCCTATCAGGTATAGGTTTGCAGTACTTAAGAAATCTCTGTTTCAGAACTGCAAATAATTGGATTCAAATACACTTTTAAGATGTGTGGAGATATATATATATATATATATATCTAGCTCTTGTGAGGCTGTGAACAGATGTATATATCAGACACACACACAGTAAATAACAGTTTTCACCAGCAGTGACTATGTAGCTAAATACTGACCTGCAGTACTTATTAATCTACTCAGCATTATTCACCTAAAACCAGTATACTATTCACTCAGTCACCAACCATAGCAGTGTAAGGCTGAGCTATGAAACAATCAACTTCTATTAGAAAATAAAAATTGTGTGCTGAGTTACTTATGGCAGTTATACAGAAGCACAGTATGAGACTGTGTTAAAAATGTATGTAACCAGAATTCTAGTAGAATACATTTTCCAGTATAATGCATTTATGGGTTTTCCTGAGGAACTGATTGCATATAAATAAGGATAAAATTCTATTTTTATTTATTAATATTACACAGATAACAGCAGAGACTATAACAATTCTCAAATAACTGAAACATAATTATTTTTTAGAAGCATCAAACTGGGGATTATTTTGATTAAGAATAATTGCCCATCAGTGGCTTCCAGTTATTTTGCATATAGTGAGAATTTATAGAGGCTCTGCTTATACATCAGGCGCTGCTGTGCAGTGCTGTACAGTGCCACGCATCTTCAATTTAACAATCCTTGAAATTGTGCTTGGAAGAATTATTAGGGGTTTTATAAGAACAAGGAGGTAACATAACTGAAATAGTCCTAAGAGGTAGTAGAAGATCACTAAAGAATTGATTGTGGAAAAAAAAGATTTCTTTTTAATTATTTAATAACATTTTCCAAAGAAACTGCGGGGGTCATAATTTTAAGAAAATCATGTACATTTACAATTTTAATGACTTTTTGTATTTTATTTTTCAAAATAAAAACTTTAAATGTTATTTGCTTTCTTGTAGTTCATGTATACTTATTTGGGTCTTCATGTTAATAATGGTGACAGTGCAGGAAATTGCTAAACAAATATAATGGGGACACTAGGGGTGTTTCATTCCCACCCTGAGGAGGCCTAGGGGATGCCGTCGAAAGGGGGTGGGATATTGCACTCTCTGCACTAGAAGAGCCAAAATTTCAGCTCTTCAAGTTACTAGGAACAGCTTTTTGCTGCCCCTGGCAGAGCCAGTTTCTCAACTTGCCTCATGGCAACAGCGCCCCTGAGGGACCATAACCAAGGTTAATTCTTAGACTTCTGGCTTTGTTTCTTCTCTGGAGAAAGCCTGTCAGCTGTTTTACTTAAATATGTGTGCACTGACATGCACAGGATCAGTCACTGCACACACACACAGAGGATTTCAGTGCAAAATGCATACTTAAGTGTTTCCATGCCAAAATCCACTATGCATGTGTGCTGATGGTTTATTAAAACAGTCAAGATTTTCAGCCTCATTAAAAGCAAATGCAAAAATTTGATTTTCGTTTGTGTGTCTCTTTTTTTCCCTTGACAAATTGTAATTGGGACTATTTTGTCTGAATGTTTTTAAAATATACTATTAGACCTAATATGGAATAGGACTTAACCCCTGCCTTGATCAATGATCTTCAAAATAAATAATGGATAAATCTGCCCCTTAAAAATACAACTTTTAGTAATACATAGGTTTCCCTGTGCATTATAACAGAAAATTTTTGATCAGCACCTTTGAGACAATAAACTTGATTTTTGGTGCAAGTGGCATAATGGCTACATCCTTCTGTTTGTCCAGTATTCTTTGAATAGACAGCACCACCTAGGCAATATCTTCTTAAAAGCCTTTATTGAACTAAGGGTTCTGACCTGGGCACTAGCAATGTTTCAGACCAACACTGGTCTTTATTCAAGTGGATTTTTCCTGTGGATTATCAGCAGATCAGGTAGGTTTAAACCAAAAATACGCCACATATGAGTTTCTGCAGGTGGGCTCCAAACATCGAGCAAACTAACCATTTTTGTAGTGTCTGTTGGCCAGGTTTGGGTAATAAAATCTGGCTTGACCATGGCTTGCAATGTGAAATTTCTGTTCTCTATTACAGATAAAAGGCAAATCAGTTAAAAATAAATATTTGTTTGTTTAAATACTGTAGAAGGCCATTTGTAACAGAAATGCCATACAGGTTTCTGTATTACAGAGCCCAGCTTTGTAGGTGTATCCACAGATGGCACCAAAGGTGGTACCAGAAGTATGTTGTTTTGGTGTCCAAGGTTCTGTTTTGATCCATTTGCTTCAGTAGTCATTAAAGAGCCCAACGGCAAAATCTCTCTGTTTTTGTGTGAGTGTGAGGTGCTAAAACACCCTTTGCCCCTACCCTTTGAGCACCTGATACTGCTGTGCAACAATGCCAAAAAATATCAAGAGCCAGGGTGGTTGATAAAACCACAAAAAGTTCTGTAGTTTGAAAGAAATGTGCATAAAATCTTTCAGGAATATGTTAAAAAACATGACTGGAGCTATAGATATACAAAAAGTGCTGTCCAGATGTGACATTTGTGTGCTGTACTAAATATTAATGGTTCTGAACTGTTAAACTGTTACTTACATTAACCTCAGGATTTCATGATGTGAATTAACATATAAGATGGCTTGTAAACTGGACTCCTGCTACACCTGCATGTTGTGCAATTGCTTTATTGTTTAGCATTATTAACAGCACTCCAGGGGTAATGAAAGCAGCAGGCTATGGCTCAGAATGATTCTGATTAGGATTTATATGTACTTTCAGTGCCTGCAATGCACTCAGCATGGTCATAAAAAGCAAGGGAAGCAGCTGTTGCTATATCAACAGCCTTGAATATGTTGAGAGCCTTTGCTGGAAAAGCCTACTTACATACTTGCTTTAAAATGCGTGTGCATGCGCAAAGCAATGGGCTTTGTGCCCTTCTAGTTTTACCTTTTTTAACGGCATCATTAAAAAGCAATTTCCTCTAAGCATCGGCTCCTGACATATACTTTTCATAATAGTAATAATACTATTCTTGTTCATACTATTATTTTCTTACAACATATTTGCGTCTGCTGTGGAATGGAATAATAATGTTCTTCCTGGGTCTTTAGAATATGATGTAGAAGAGTAACATTTTTGCTAGCCAGCTTAACATAAGAACAGTGCATATTACCAATGTTGGAAACACCTGTATATTATATATTTAATGGCTACAAAAAAATTAACTGATATAAGATTAAGGTTTCTCTAAGCTGCTGCTCATGGTTTGACTCTGCTAGTACAGGCATTTCCATGTACCATTACACACTCTTGTTTGTCTCTGATACAGGTATGGGACCTTTGTCCAGAATGCTCTGGACCTAGGGTTTACTAGAGAAAGGGATTTTTCTGTAATTTGGATCACCATACTTTGTCTGCTACTAAATAATTTAAACATTAAATAAACCCAATAGGATTGTTTTGCCTCCAGTAAGTAAAATCATAGCAAGGACCAAGTACAATATACTTTCCAATATACTTTCCGTTATTACAGATCACTTTGCTTATAATCAAGTCTAACGCAGATTGCCTTCCAGTAATTTGGAGCTTTCTGGATAATGTGTTTCTGGATAACAGATTCTATACCTGTACAGGTATAGGACCCATTATCCAGAATGCTCGGGACCAAGGGTATTCCGGATAAGGGGTCTTTCCGTAATTTGGATCTTAATACCTTAAGTCCACTAAAAAATCAATAAAACATTAATTAAACCCAATAGGATTGTTTTGCATCCAATAAGGATTATTTATATCTTAGTTGGGATCAATTACAAGGTACTGTTTTATTTCAACATAGAAAAAGGAAATCAGTTTTAAAATTCTGAATTATTTGATTAAAATGGAGTCTATGGGAGACAGCCTTCCGTAATTCTGAGCTTTCTGGATAACGGGTTTCCGGATAAGGGGTCCGATACCTGTACTACCAAATAGGTTATATGCTGCATTCCACCTGCATTCAGTGCTTCCATGCGCCTGTGTTAGTACAGCTCCATTAGGAAGAATGGGATGCCTTTTTTCCTGTGCTCCCCAGTGGTGGAATGCAGGAGAACACCACTGCAGAAACAAATGCTCGTGAGTACGAACCCTAAGGAGCCCATTTATCTTGCTGTATACGCCCCTAAAAATGGTTTATAGTGCAGTGTAAAATAAACGGCAAATTTGTAAAGGTGTAAAAATTCAGGCATTAATAACAGCATTTTTCACACAGCATTTTTAAGCAGCTGCTGCTTTTTCTGTGGAAATTTAGGCAGAAAATTTTTATGGTGAAATTTAATATACAATTTGATAATTACATCACTTTTTACACAGTGATGCTTGATGATCAAATGGATGATCATATGTGGTATATTTTATTGCTGTTTTATAAATAGGCTCCCTGAGTGCAATAGTTAAGTGATATGTCAGGCTCTGCTTTGCAAACGGATTAGGGTTAATTTAAAAAGACCACAGATCAAAGTGCAGGACTCAAATGTGTGCACTATAGCGCTTACCGGTATTCAGTGAACTGTTTCGTCCAGGGTCTAGATGTGCTCAACAGCAGGCACAAGGCAGCCCTCTCCTTAGCAGGAGTTAAGTACAGGTTCCCAATGTGGCCTGTGCCTGCCAGCACACCCTAACTTGCATGTTTAAATCATATACAGGGCAGGATGCAAAGTGCAGTATGGCTCCCATTTTGCACTCTGCCCTGTAAGTAGTAAATGACGCCTAAAGTTTCTGTCCGAAAACACAGATGCAAAAATTCTTTGGAGGTAACAATGCTTACACTTCCAGCACTGACTTTCCCACCAGTTTGCATCTGAACAGGAAATTACATTTGTATCATTTGCGACTTACTTTATTTTGTCCAAAAAAGCATCTGCTTCCTTTCTATATTGTCATGGGGTATAGGTTTACTAGCAGCCAAATCTGTGTGTAGTTATTCTCATCCACAGCCACATCTAAACAGAATAAGAATAAAAATGTACTTAAAATTCTGCTGCTAAAAAGGGAAATTATATTTCTAAAATCTTCTTAAATAATGTGTGTAGAAGTTCTGTTTTCATGGAATTTAATTTATATAACCTAGGCCACACTTACTATAACAGTATATACTATTTTCTTTATTGGACCCCAGTTAATAATGCTGCACTGAAATTAGCAGAATCCTGCACTGAAATCCAATTTTTGAAAGAGCAAACAGCCGATCAGCAGAACAATGGGCAGGTAAAAAGCAGCTCCCTGACATCTCTCCTGAAGGATTTGGCTGCCTGAACTGTAAAGGTGGCCATACACGGGCCGACTATAGCTGCCGATATCGGTCCCTTGGACCGATTCGGCAGCTAATCGGCCCGTGTATGGGGAGAGCAGAGCGGCCTGGCCGACCGATATCTGGCCTGAAATTGGCCAGAACTCGATCGGCCAGGTTAGAAAATCTGGTCGGATCGGGGACCGCATCGGCTCGTTGATGCGGTCCCCGATCCGACTGCCCCATTGCCGCCCACATAATCCGATCGTTTGGCCCCAGGGCCAAACGATCGGATTATTATTTTTTTTACCTAAATGGTCCCCGATATCGCCCACCCGTAGGTGGGGATATCGGGGGAAGATCCGCTCGCTTGGCGACATCGCCAAGCGAGCGGATCTGCTCGTGTATGGCCACCTTTATTAGGCTGAAGCCAAACAGGGCAGATTGTCCACCTGCAGATAAATGCAGATCTTGAATCCAACCCTATGATTTGAAAATCTTACTGTTGTGCCTGCATCCAGATCCCTTGCGACGGCCCCGCTGCAGGCACACTAAGCAGAATTCCATGCGAAACTGCATATGCGAACAGTTGTGCTTCACAATCTGCATTTTGTGTGTTTATTGGAAGTATCTCTGATATTTCTGGAAGCTTTATGTTAATCACAGACCATGCTTAGAATTTCTGGGATTAGCTAGAGGACCTAGCTACTGTTACTGGCCTTCAGTATAGACTGACACTGGATGGTGGGATGTTCTCTTTAAAAAAGAACAGAAAAAGGTGGCTACACACAACAGAGCTGTAAGCAATGCAGACTAATTCCTTTACATCATGTTTTACATATAAAGAATATGTTTGTCAGTTCAAATGAATACTTTTCATTAAAAGACCCTGACTGGCCAAGAACAGCCTAACATATAGGTCTTCAGCTACCAATAGCTTTTATTTGGCCTCTTATACTCAGAAGGGACTGCTTAGTGTCCAGTAAAGTCATCAAGTCTGCAGCTTTAGAGGCCTCAAAGCTCTCATATGACAACCACCGGAGCCACTTCTTTTATCATTATTAAAGTTTTTGACCATCAAACTAAATGTTAAGAAGCTAAAGTAGTTCCTTTAGGTCTAAACCCCACTAGACACATAGGGTTTCATTATAATTTTCATCATGCATCATCATCTTCAGTTTTATAGTTGGCCCTCTCAAGATTTGTTCAAACTAGGTGTCAGCATATGCTCAAGAAAGCAGGTGCCCATGACATAACAGAAAGGCACACTTGATTCTTACCATTGATTCCTTTTTTTTTCTCAGTTCCAAAGGCAGTGCAATTTTCCCCTCTGCTTTCCATTAAAATGTATTCTAAGCACACACCAGCATAACAGATTTCTTGAGTCATTTCAGTATTGCTTTGAAAGACACAGATGTGAAGGGAACTTGTCCTGGCTTTATAGTTATATTAATGTTGCTAATGGATTTTACATTTCAGAGGTAAGTGCTGCATTTGTGACCGACAGGTCTGGACTTGGAGTGAAAATAGGCCCTGGCATTCCCAGTGTACATAGACCCAAACAGCCCCCCACCAGCCCACCAGATCTATGGCATCTTACAGCAGCCCCTTTGCAATTTGCCAGATCATTTTTCCATATAAAGGAAGTCTGTTCCTGGTGACTAAGGGGAATTAAATATAAAGGAAGTAGTACACCACACAGACTTAAGTGCGTTGGTTTTGAATATTTTGGTGTTAGGACCTGACCAAAAGGAGAACTATATACCCCCAGGGCGATAAAAGCCCCCTTAAAGGACAAGGAAAAATGTTAGGCACCCCCAAGTGACTTAAATTGCCTACCTTTTACCCCGGGCTGGTGCCCCTGTTCGGAGAGAACAGCACCCGGGGTACCTGCAGCGCTTCCTCCTTCCTCTCTCGCCGCACGCGTATGCGCAGTAGAGTGAAAAAGCCGAACTTTCACTCTAGTCGTATTTTTCACTCTATCCCGGCAAAGTGAAGCAGGAAGGAGGAAGCACTACAGGTACCCCTGGCTGGTGCTGTTTTCTCCTAACAGTTGCACCAGCCCGGAGTACAAGGTAAGCGATTAAAGTCACTTGGCGGTGCCTAACATTTTGGCACCCGCAATTGACTTAGCCTTTCCTTGTTCTTTAACTATCACTGCCTTGACCCCCCCCCCCCTCACCTCTCCCTTATCGCATAGTTTAAGAACTGTCCCTAGCGCTAACCCCAAACTAAAACAGCAGAGTAGCGCAGCAACATACCTGGCCAATATCTTTTTAGCAACTGAAGACACTTCGGGTCTCTCCATCAATACGAACCTGCTTGCACATGCGCAGTTGGAGGTAGCAGGAAATCTGTTTAAACTGCCCTACAAGCACATTATCCCACGTTCACGTATGCTACACAGCCTTTAAGGTGGCTAATTAATAAAACAACCTTTTAAAAACCCAGTACTGTTAAACTGTCTTTCTCTTTTGTGTGAACCAACTCACAAATACTTTATGAAATCATAATATCAGAGATGTCAACTTCTTTACTCTAAAAATTTTTGACCACACCCACAGCACTCCACAATGTTACACAATTAGATAACTCTAAAAAACCAGGGAGAGTTGACACAAACAGGACTGTTAACATACCTCCCATCATTTAAAAATTATTAAGAGGGATAAAATGATCTGCCCCACACCCCTTTTCACCCTGAGCCTGCTATTGCTCTAAGCCCCACACCCCCTGGGCGCAAGCTCTATAGTTTGGAAATGGTTGTTCAAGCATATTGCCCGTTTTAAGACTTAGGGGCTGATTTACTAACCCACGAATCCGACCCGAATTGGAAAAGTTCCGACTTGAAAACGAACATTTTGCGACTTTTTCGTATTTTTTGCGATTTTTTCGGCGTCTTTACGAATTTTTCGTTACCAATACGATTTTTGCGTAAAAACGCAAGTTTTTCGTAGCCATTACGAAAGTTGCGTAAAATCGCCCGATTTTTTCGTAGCGTTAAAACTTACGCGAAAAGTTGCGCCTTTTTCGTAGCGTTAAAACTTAAAAGGTGCGAAGTTTCGCGTAAGTTTTAACGCTACGAAAAAAGCGCAACTTTTTGCGCAAGTTTTAACGCTACGAAAAATCGCCAGATTTTACGCAACTTTCGTAATGGCTACGAAAAACTCGCGTTTTTACGCAAAAATTGTATTGGTAACGAAAAATTCGTAAAGACGCCGAAAAAATCGCAAAATATACGAAAAAATCGCAAAATACCGATCATTACGAAAAAAACGCAATCGGACTCATTTCGACCCGTTCGTGGGTTAGTAAATGTGCCCCTTAGGGTCCATTATACACAAGCCTCAGATGTTAAAAACATGACACACCTGAGACTAGAGACTCATGTAGAGGTGTCAGTGTAAAGATGTGATAATCTTTAAGACAAGTTAAAGGCAACCTGTCATATACAAGATCAGGAAACACATGCATAGCTTTCAAGCATTGTATAAGATCTGTGCTATGGGATACTCTAACCCCTCAGCCACTCAAGACTCAAGGTGTATCTTTGTTTTATCATACAAATAAGTATAAACTTGCCAGACAACTGCAAAGTAGTATTTAAAAAGCATTCTGTACTAGGTAGTGGGCCTGGATTAGGCTTGTGGCATGAAAGCTACTATGAATGAACTGTACAAATCTTACCAACACTTTGGCACCAGGAAGGCAGTAAATAAAGGCTGCACACTCAGAAACAGATGCCTGTAAAAACCAAATAAAGGACAGGTTCCCTTAGTACTGACACCTAGTGCTTACATTTAAGAACTGCAGATGAGCCATAGTCACTTGAGAAATAAGCAATAGTTTTTAGCAATAGCTTAAGCTAATAGTTCTTGTTTGCCAGCAAGAGTGGCAGTAATTCATTGCGGGACATCTACAATCCAGGACAGCAGGCTGTGCTAATTAAATCAGGACTGTCCTGAGAAAGTTGAGACTGTTGGGAGGTATGTGTTAATGGCAAACATATTTTTTGTTCCATGATGTATTAGTAAATGAATCATCTGTCACAGTTTCTCTGAATGGTAATGGTCAAATATTTGTAAGTTCTATAGTTAAATTGCTATAGATTTTGGTTTAAAAACTTTATATATACATGCATATATATGCATATATATTTAAATATGTTTTGTGAATGGTACTTACCTGCCCAGGTCAAGAATGAGAGGGCATTTTAAGTACACAAAGGCCCAAACACCACCCCCCCCACAGGCCCAATAAATAGTGACTGTCTATGGCATCTTACTGCAACTGCTATGACATTTGCCAGGAAAATGACTGAGCAGTGTTTAGTTTGCACCAATAAACGGTGTATGGAATAAAACTTCTTACTGGAAAAGATATCATTCTGCAACAATAAAACACTGCTATGTCCAAACAGATCTGAAGCATTGTTTTTATATAAAATTTACAATGCCCATTTAGTTATAGAATGGCCAGTTCTTAGCAACATTTCAATTTGTCTTCATGTTTTATTTTCTATCATTTTTTAAGTTATTTTCCTTCCTCTTCTCTATTCAGCTTTCAAATGGGGGTAACTGACCCTAGCAGACAAAAAACTATTGACCTGTGTGAGGCTACAGTTTTATTGTTATTGTGACTTAATATGCTTTGTTTTCTATTACTTATACTTTTTCTTCTTACTTTTACTTTTTCTTAGGTTGCTTCGCCAAGACAAGGTCAAAAATTACAAACTCTTGTTTTTCAATTCATTCCCTTGTGTGTACCAATATGGGAACAGAGCTGCTGCTGTCATGTGCTAAATAGCACTTTGCTGCCATCGTCTGACTAGACTAGAGTATGCAGTTTGCACAGTCTTTGGGTTTTAAAGGGGATGTAAAGCCTGCTGCACTTCGCTGCTTAACCAAACTTTACTCAGTTGTTGATGGACTACAATTCCCAGAACAATTTAACATATTATGAAGGTAGTAGCATGCAGGGAGCTGTAGACCAGCATCATTAGTGCAAATCTGCACAATGAAAATTCTTCCCCAAATCTCCAGAGACAGTGACAGCTTTAAAATGCAAAAAATCCTCCAATGAAAGCTCCCAGCTGATCTGTGTAAATCTGTCTCTCTGTATTTTGTTCCTGCAACTGGCGTTGAAAGATTTAAGCACAGTTTCATAGCACCGAAATGGTCTGTCCTTTATCCCCATGTCTAATTCCAGTGTCATATAATGAAGGGGAAAAAAATGACATAATTATCTGTATATGTCAGATAACAGCAAGATGCCTGATATATTGCTGGGAATCGGCATTCTCACTGGTCAGCTGTTTTGCATTTATAATGAAGTCTTTTTATCAGTAGAATTCTCATTGGTGAATTTCATTGCTTCATGGCTGGGTTTACATCCCCTTTAAAGGGGTACTAAACCCTACTGCACTGCTCAACCAAACTTTACTCAGCTATTGCTGGACTACAAATCCCAGAACAATTTAACATATAATGAAGGTTGAGGCAGCTGGGAGCTGTAGTCAGGGTTGTATTCTTAAAGCAATATTGCACATTAAAACTTTTCCCTAAATCTCCAGGGCCAGTGGCTAAATTAAAATGCAAAAATCCTCCAATGCGAATGCCAGCTGATCTGTGTAAATCTGGCTCCATGTTTTTTGTTCCTGCAATTGGAGTTGGAAACATTAAACACAGTTTCCTATCATTGAACAGGTCTGTCCTTAATCCTCATATCTGATTCAAATGTCACATAATGAAGAAAAAAAAGTTGCAACCTCTTTAAAGGGGTTGTAAACCCAATCATAATGTTGTCCCACTGCTCCCCTAGTTTTGCTATAAAAGTTGCTAAAAAACATAATTATAAATTCAAGAAATTCACCACTGAGCATTCTATTGATCCAAAATATCATTATAAGTGCAAGAGAAGTGACCAATGAGAATATGATTCTCAGCACAATGTCAGGCATCTTGCTGTTATCTTACATATAGCGATAATTATGTCTTATTTTTCTTCATTAGGTGGCAACCATAGGCTTTTGTCTCTTTAGCTGCAGTTCACAAAGGCTCTAGTTTTCCTTTTTGATCTTATGATATATTGTTGGGGTGGCTCAGACACCTGAATCTGCAGCCATATACTTCTGATTATTTGTGCTGAACTAATCAGAAGTAGGTCTGGTCTGCTTGTTCCTAGGTGTCTTGAATTCTGATTCTTTATTTTGGTCCTTGACTCCTGCCCTTCTGGCATTGCCACTGGCTTATTCCTGTTTATAATTATACCTCATGATTCTTGGTTGGTTCTCTGGTTCTAACCTGGCCCATCGGACTATGCCTAGCTCTGTCCATACCAACTCCTTTCATGTGTTATATGTTTTACTCCCACTCTTACCTCGTGGAAGTTTTTTGATACCCATGCAATAAAACTCGGCCACAATCAAATATTGAAGGGCAAGGCCCAAAGCCAAAGCCAGCTCTTACAAGCAGAAAAATCTGCATGTCAGTTACTCATATTTATGGCTATTCATTTTGCTATCTAGTCTTGCCAGACCAAGCAACAATATTGAAAAAAATACAATTTACTTTTCAGTGGGCACATGACAGCCTTAAATCTGTTTGGCTCAAACTGACAAAGTCCTACCAAGTCCTGTATAACAGCAATTTAGCTTGACAGGCAATAAAATAGTTATATATATATTTATGGCTACCCCCAAAGGAGATATGTTTTGAGCATTTAAAGAGGAATTATATAAAGAGAAAACCAACTTTGGACAAACATTTTTATATGTGTATGTCGTATGTCTATGACGTGTATGTCATACGCTATTCTAGTAATGCCCATATTGTATTAGCACAGGAACTCGCATCTTACTCCAGGATTTGAGAAGGGATGTTTGTCATTAAAAACTTTTAGTGATATATAACAAGTGGAAGAGTCAGAAGTGTTTAGATAAATGCAAAATCAGCATGTCATTTTTCCACTGATAAAAGCATACTATACCATTATTTACTATGTATGAATATCTATGCCTTTTTCCCATTAGGCCCTGGTAATGATTCAGTACTATATAAGGAGCTCATAAATGAAAATATAAATACATACAGTACATAAAGGGTATTCCTATTACACTGTTTAAATATTATTGAGTGGGCGAATAGAGTATAATTCAGAAGTATGAAAGGGGTACTAAACCCTGCTGTACTGCACTGCACTGTTCAACCAAACCTTACTCAGCTGTTGCCGGACTACAAATCCCAGAACAATTTAACATATAATGAAGGTAGAGGCATGCTGGAAGCTGTAGTCCAGCAACAACAGGGTTGTATTCTTTAAGCAATATTGCACAATAAAACTTCTCCAAATCCTGAACTCTCCTGGGCTGGCGGCAGCATTAAAATGCAAGAAATCCTCCAATCAGAATCTCAGATGATGTGTGTAAATCTGGCTCCGTTTATTCCTGCAAAGGGAGTTGGAAGATGTAAGCACAGTTTCCCAGCTGGGAATAAGCATTTTCACTGGTCAGTTATTTTGTGTTTATAATTGTTTTTTTTATCAATCTTCTTGCATCTATAATTATGTTTTTGGTAACTTCTATAGTAAAACTTGTCCTTTTACAGGGACAACAGTATAACTAATATGTGGCAATGATAGATTATGTAAGGAGAACCCTAACAATCCTAAAATAGAGCCAAACAGAGGAGCTCTCCTCTGGTAACTATTCTTTCACCTTTTACTAAATATGCCTCTTTTGAACTCCAGGAATATTTTTAAAGAAAAGAGTTTAATGTATACATTTAAAGGGTACATTGATACATTCAGGAAACATGTACAAGCCAAACAAGCCAGCAGTAAATAATATGACATGTGATTCAGGGACCAAGGGGAAATTATTAGACCCCGCCCCCTGATGTCAGAGCAGTTTTCCAGCACGGCCACCTCTAGGGCGATGTGACAGCTATATTCAATCAACACACACAGGTTTCCAGCCTGCACGCAGAGAAGTAACCTGCACCCACAGCCAGGTTCATCTGCCTATACAGAATATACACACGCACAAAACTACTGCAGGGGCTGGAGACCGGACCATGAGCCCATACCAGCCCTGATCCAGCAGTGCCCGGATCTCCCAGCACACCTCCCTGCCCACAGCCCCGCTAGGTAAAGCCCTGGGCAAAGAAGCACAGAGGGATGGTGGTAGTTTCAGGCCAGCTGGAAGACCGAGGGACCACAGACGATGCCATGTCGAGCTCTGATGCTGAAGATGAGCTGATCGAGCCTGCCACGCCCACTCCGACCAGCGCTGCCTTCTCCCTGCAAGACAAAGTGCACCCTCTGCAGGTAAGGGCAGGGACAGACGGAGCCACCCATCTACTGGGCCCTCTTTTTCCGCTGAAAGTAAAATCTGCAGGAGCTCAAGGTTAAGAGCTTTGGCTCTTCATTACCACAGGTTAAGGCTGTTTTTCTTTGTCCCGCCTAATTCTATCTACCATTGGCCCATTTAGGATACAGACAGGAAGAACCAAGATTTTGCAGTCAGTGATTGGTCCGTGCGGTAATCTATCTGCTGTAGGATAGCCTGTATCTGCACAATACACTCTCTGGTGAATTACACCTTAGTTGAACCTCAGTAATACAATTGTGGGATCGTGTGGAACTGCTTGCAGCACCTTTGTAGAACCAAATACTGTCAAATTATAGTATTTTTAACAGAAGTTATCAAATGGGTATGGGAGAATCTGTATGTGAGGAAGACGTCATTCGTGTGGTATAGCAGTCAAAAAAATGGCTAAAACGGAGAACTTAAATACTATGTTATTGATTTTTTTATTTAAAGACAGAGTCAAGCAAGTGACCAACATGAGACTGGTAGTGGCATGTTCTTGAAACTCTCTCTAGTCACAGAGATGGGCTAACTAACTAGTACATGCTGACAAACTGTACCTATTCATTAACTTATATCAAAAACTTTAGCTTTCATTTTTTTTTTTAAACTAATCAGATCTAATTGCTGAATGGTTACTACAGTAAATGCACTGGTGCAGTTTACCATTTTTGTTTGGTAAATAAGCACCAAAATGTCTAGCTTGTGGGCAGCTTAAACATTGAAGATGAGCTTTAATATACTAGGTGGGGCAGCCGGTTGCCATATATCTTACAGTGACATCAGCAATGACATTCGGTGACAACAATGACACTCCTGGCTTCATCAGAATTTAACTCTGATGCTGAACCAGGCTGTGGGGGCACAATACGCTCATTATGTGCATGCATGTGGTGTAGTTGGGCGAGTCACATCCACCTCTTCTACATAACGCATGCATCTACTTTCGTTATATGTTATATCATTTTGGGATTTGTAGTCAAGCAACGTTTGGTTGAGCAATGCAGTGCAGCTGGATTTACACCCCCTTTAAGCTCCTGATTGCACAGAAAAGCTGGTATAGCTGGGAGTACAGAACACAACTTCTTGTCTTTGTTGTAACCAAAACTCATTCAATGCCATTCGTTTTTAGATTTTTCAGGTTCAAGCACCTTTTGAGGTCAAAGTGTGTCCCCCTTAGCAGATAAGAAGGCTATATATAAAACAAATAAAGGGGTACATATGCGCATAAGAGGGAAAAGTTTTCATCAGATCTCACCCGTAGTGTAGTTGGGCCCAGGTGCTCATGCCCCAGACCTTCAGCCAGAGGGAGCCATCATGGAAACATCACAAACATCAATAGGCAGGCACTCCGGGATTTCAACCCTGCGGTACAAAACGCGTAAGGCTTGCTGTATCATGTGTTAGTTTAATAAATATACTGTGATTTTAGTTCACTTTTTGTGAACTTCTGCTATTCTTTCTATTGAAATCCCGGAGAGATAAGAAGGCTACACATGAAAACATTGTTATATCAGTCATTTATCAATAGCTCACAACTATTCAGGGTCACAAATAAAAATGTATCCCAAATGTTATCTAACTAACATTTAAGCTTAGCCTCTAGGTATATCTAGGAAATCAAATGTACATTTTCCACAGGTTGCAATAGAGTGTAATAGGATAAGATAGGTAAGAGCATTGATAAGTGTTTTAGCTGATGCTTGAGGAAAAAATTAAGTTACTTAAAAGTTGCATTTACTTATTATGTTTATATTAAATAACATCTAGCACATTAAAATATGTACTTGGCATAAGGTGCCTGTTCATATTTTCAATGTCCAACCTTTATCCCCAGACTGCATTAGCGGAAGGTAATCAGGATGTTCAGGAAGCAGAAGCTGTGTAATACGTTCCAATAAAAACAGAATGAAACAATATCCCTGGATGTGACAGTGACTGCTACAGATTATCCATCCACCTTGTCTCTGGGAAAATCACACCACCACACCATTCTTCCTGAATGCTGACCAGAAAGACATTTACCAAGAGTTTAAATCTGTAAAATATTAAGTTGTTTGGAGAGGTCTATAGCTGCTAATCTTCAGCATAAAAAAGGGCTTAATAGTACAAAGCTAAGCTCTGATCCTAAATTTATTTATGGTGGCCCTAATATTTTCACAACGCATCAAGATATGTTACCTGTTTTTGATGTTCCCCATTATTAAAGGGTGGTTCACCTTTAAGTTAACTTTTAGTATTTTATAGATGGGCAGTTCTTGGCAACTGGTCTTAATTTTTTTTCATTTTTTAATTACCTGATTCTGTTATTTACATTTTTAAAAAGTGGATATCATAATTTCATAATCTGATATAAGGAAAATACCTTATATTGCATGTGTTAATAACAAGATGCCAGGCTCATTTAAATTTGGATATTACTCCTGTGTTCAGTCATATATAATGATAAACTTCAAATTAGCAATTTTTTTCTCGTTATTGATCAGTGGCAATTGCCTATGGAGTAAAGTCATGTTCAGCTTCTTGCTACTGTCCTTCTGACCGTGTCTCACTTTCCCTCTGGTACAGAACATAGGTTGCAGTATCTTTAAGCATCTGGAACACATGCTTTCCTTATGAGTACCCTTTATTATATGCTTTAGATCATTATCCTTTGATGGTGGAAGACGAGCGTTATTATTTATGCTTCCGCAGCTTCCTGAAGTTATTCCACTTAATGTGGGAGGGATGGGCTTTACAACCAGGCTGTCAACACTTCTACGCTATGAGGACACCATGCTGGCTGCTATGTTTAGTGGGCGCCATTACATTCCAACAGATGCAGAGGGAAGATACTTTATTGACAGAGATGGCACCTATTTTGGGTAAGAGTTCTAAAAGGCTTTAATAAATGCCAGTGTAAGTACAATAAAATTGATATAGGTGAGTGCAATTTTTGCATATTACACTGTTTTATTTTTTTTTTACTGTTGGTTAAATTGGTATTCAAAATCTACTTCTGATATCTTTTAGTGGCAGATACTTTTATCCTTTGTGCATTTTTTAAAATACCACTAATTCCTGGGTCTAGCGGGTAAGACCTTTAGAGGGAAGGCAGATTGCTAATAGATAGAAACAGGATGTATTGATAATGGATGGGGGAAATCATAAAAAAATGACCTGGAGTGGCATAAATGTACACAGGCACTTCTATGTATCTCTATAATGTATTGTTATTTAATGCACAAATTGAGCCAGATTAAGATCAATAACAAAAGTTTATTTAATGTTTATGATGTGATAACTTGTAGGTGACATTTAATTTGAGTAGTTATGAGTGATATTTCTCACCAGGTTCTGCTGCAAAAAAACCACCCATAGACTCCAATGTGTTGTGAGCTGAAAAAAAGTTGCAGTAGATTCAATAAAATGCCCATTGACTTCAAAGCGTTTTGCGTATTTTGCTGTTTAACAGATTTTTTGGCAAAGTAGAATGGGACAGATTAACCCATCACTTAATCTAGTAAGAGTAAGAACTTTTCTCCTAATTCAGTAATTCATTTTTATTTAAAGGGGTTGTAAACTCAGACATGATGCTGTCCCACTGCACCCCCTAGTTTTGCTATAGAAGTTGCCAAAAAATATAATTATAGTTGCATAACAATTGACCAACTAGAATTCTACTGATAAACTTATAAATGCAAAAGAATTGGCCAGTGAAAATGCTGATTCCCAGCACTATATCAGGCAACTTGCTGTTATCTTACATATAGAGATGATTATGTAATTTTTCCCCTTCGTTATATTACACTGGAATCACAAAATAGCTTTAAGAGTAAAACCCTGACGTTGCTGGACTTCAGCTCCCAACATGCCTCTGCCTTCATTATATGTTACATTATTCTGGGATTTGTAGTCCAGTGACAACTGAGTAAGGTTTGGTTAAGCAATGTAGTGCAGCAAGGTTTACATTCCTTTTAAGCCTATGTTGAGCTCTAAATTAATGTAAAGTATCTTATATGTATGCTTTTTAAGTTTTTATGTATGGAATACTATTTATACTGCATATGGTCTATAAACAGCACAGTTCTTGCCTTAAATTGAAGGTGACATTTAAACAGGTATAATTATCATTTTAATTATGATTATTTACTTTAGTAATAAGACTTGTCAGGGCATGCATATTTTTATAAACAATTATCAGTCTCTTTGTTACTTTGTCAGCAACAGACCAAAATCAGAGAGAAATAATCAGAGGAGTTATATAGTAGTGCTACAAGCTGTTCACAACAGTGTTTTATGTATGCCAAGCTGCTTTGTGTTCTGTCTGTGCTTAGTGGCATGGTAAGGATAGGAACACAGGAAATATATCATAAGCACAATATGGATCTTTAAACACACAGTGGCCTTCTGCTAACACTGGCTCAACATCCACTGGTAAGTCTTCCTAACAATGATCATGTATAAGTTCCAGCTCCTAGAATAGTACTGCTCTCTACAGCAGACTGAGCATGCTTGGCAACTTTTTAAACCTTTTAAACTCCATATTGTTATACAAATCTTTGTTTCACATCATTGTATCGGTATGTGCATGGCCAACTTAAGTTTATTCTATTGTATGATTGATTCCATTTTGACAATTTAAGGGATGGATAATATTTGGGGGCTGATTTACTAAGACACGATTTCGAATCCGAATTCCGATTGGAAACGAACATTTTGCGACTTTTTCGTATTTTTTGCGATTTTTTCGGCGTCTTTACGATTTTTGTGTAAAAACGCGAGTTTTTCGGCATCTTTACGATTTTTGCGTAAAAACGCGAGTTTTTCGTAGCCATTACGAAAGTTGCGCAAAGTCGCGATTTTTTCGTAGCGTTAACACTTGCGCGCAAAGTCGCGCCTTTTTCGTAGCGTTAAAACTTAAAAGGCGCGACGTTTCACGCAAGTTTTAACGCTACGAAAAAATCGCGACTTTGCGCAACTTTCGTAATGGCTACGAAAAACTTGCGTTTTTACGCAAAAATCGTAAAGATGACGAAAAACTCGCGTTTTTACGCAAAAATCGTAAAGACGCTGAAAAAATCGCAAAAAATACGAAAAAGCCGTAAAGACGCCGAAAAAAATCGCAAAATTACCGATCATTACGAAAAAAACGCAATCGGACACATTCGGCCCGTTCGTGGGTTAGTAAATGTGCCCCTTAGTGTAAACTTTTTTTTTGCACCTTGTTTTTTATAATAGTTAGCAACTAACACTGGCAATGCAAGAGGATTCGCCCACCTGCCCCTCAGTGCTCTTTACCTTTTGCTATGCTCTTATTGAGGAAAAAGCCACACTGCTCATTATGATTAGGTGTGAATACTGGCAGTTAAAATTCTTGTATATAGTGGGAGAGAATTTTGGGATTTTGCTAGGGATGAGAAGGCTAACATCAGAGACATCAGAGCAGGAATCCCATTTGTACTAACAACAACTGTTAAAAAGCATTCCAGACTGGGCTTGTGTTGGTTTATGGCTAATAGGCTTTATTTGCATGTCTTTTTTATGAGAGGTTCCTTAGTATTCAAAAAAGGTAGGAAATGCATTTGAAAGACAGTAAGTGACAGGACTAATGTGGACAAATGTTCTAAAAATAAGTGTGTTAAGTAGGAAACATTTCTAAAAGGAAGCACGTTAAAGAGCTTTTTAATGGCATTTGGTACATACATCAATTGTTTATTTAAATTAGGTATATACTTTACATTAGATGAAGAACATTAGATAATGATTAAGTAAAACTGAATTGGGAACCCTTTACCAGAGCTGCAGAGGCAGCTAAGATCATCCATGTACTCTGTATGGTGCATCATTACTCCAGTGTATCTCCAAAATGTATTGCAAAATGTTCTTGCCTCACAGCATAGCTTTTAAAAACTTTGTTGCCCATAATTGCATTGCAGTTCTCTGCTGAGCTGGAAACTGGATTCTGTCTGCTATTTATGTTATAGAGCTGAGTTTCAGGTTTATTTCCCAACTCAGATTTACAAGGAGAGCAGTGGATTAGCCGACACAATTGTTTTTCATTCCACTGAAAAAAATTTATAATCATGTTATGTTGCTTGTATAGCGTAAGATTTAAGTCTAAAGGTCCCCATACATGGGTGGGCGATATCGGGGAGCTTGAAGTTAAAAAAAAAAATAATCCTATCCGATCCAAACGACCGGATTATGTAGGCGGCAATGTATCAGTCGGTTCGGGGACCGCATCAACGAGCCGATGTGGCCCCCGATCCGACTGAATCTTTTAACCTGGCCGATCGATATCTGGCCAATTTCAGGCCAGATATCGGTCGGTCAGTCTGCTCGTTTCTGCCCCTACACGGGCAGATAAGCTGCCAGGTCGGTCCAAGGGACCGATATCGGCAGCTATTATCGGCCCGTGTATGGGGGCCTTAAGTGGCAGATTTATCAAAATGTGAATTTAGAGCTTAGTATATAAAAACTCACCCACATTCTTTTCATCCCTATGGGATTTTTAGAAGCGGATTTATCAATGGGTGAGAGCTAGAACTCACCATTTGATAAACAGGCTTCTAAAAATTTTGTTTTTATGTATTAAGCTCTAAACTAACATTTTCATAAATCTGCCCCTTAAAGTTTTTTTTAATTACTACTACAGAGCAATAACTCCCAGAGAGAGACTACACGTGCCTAATCCATTACACTGTAGTGGTGGCCGCTAATTATTTTAAGTGATTTTTTTTTCCACTGACATAAACATTCATTCTTTGTCAGTGTGTAGGTTTATATATCCAAATATGTTATCATGGCTTTGCACCTATGACACTTATTTCATTTCCATCTCCCAAAACTTAAAAAGAGTGTTAATGCAATAGAACACTTAGGGGCACATTTACTAATCCACGAACGTCCGAAAGCGTCCGAATGCGGTTTTTCGTAATGATCGGTATTTTTGCGACTTTTTTGTTGCCGTCACAATTTTTTTGTATTTTTGCGCCACTTTTTCGTCGCCGTTACGACTTTATCGTATATTTTCCCTGACTTTTCTGTCGACGTCGAAAAAAATCGCGACGGCAATGAAAAAATCATGCAAAATACGATAAAGTCGTGACGGCGACGAAAAAGTCACGCAAAATACAAAAAACCCGCGACAGCGACAAAAAAAATTGCTAAATTTTCGTTTCCAATCCGATTTTTTCCCATTCGGGATTCAGATTCGAGGATTAGTAAATGTGCCCCTTAGGGGCCCATTTATAAAACCACCATTTATTTTTTCAGAAAAAAATAGATTTTTTTCAAATTTTTAGAACTTTTCGTAATGACCACTATAATAAAATCATGCATTGAAGTTTCAAAGCCAGAACAATCATTCGGATACGAAAATTTTGTGACTTTCGGATCGGAAATTATTGTGGTTTTCTAATTGTGCTTTTAGTTAGTGAAAATTTGTGGTTTAATGAATGGGCCCCTTAGTTTAAAGCATTCTGCATATCCAGTTATATAACTCTCTTTTTGTAATATATTTTTAGAGATATTTTAAACTTTCTCCGCTGCGGAGATCTTCCTCCCCAAGAGAGGTTGAAGATGGTGTACAAGGAAGCTCAGTACTATTCAATTGGGCCCCTGCTAGACAGTCTGGACAAAATGCAACCACTTACTGGAGAAAAAGTGAGACAAGCCTTCCTAGACCTGATGCCTTATTACAAAGGTAACCTTGATTTTCAAATTATTTTCTAAAAGGCTTCAATGCAGTTTAAGAATCATAATTTGCCACCTATACAAGATGAGCCCCTTAGCTTTCACCATTTAGTTCTCAGTGTAAAGAATGCCTGGTAAACATTTTTTTGCTGGCAAAAGCTTTAGTGGGGCAGGCTTGGGCACCTATATGGTAAGTTCAAGAATAAAAAAATCCAGCCAGTGCCAGTTTATTTGTGGCTAAATCTGCATCTGCACATGCGGCAATTGCTGAGGGAAGGGGGCAGGCTGAGATGTGGTGCCTAGGGCAGCACAGGACCTAACTACAGCCCTGCTCTCCACAATATGCCAGGGTGTAATTTGCAATCTAGTCATTTGCCTTCTTTCTTGTCTTTCTTGTGCACAATGCCCCACTGAACTCTCCTGCCCTCTTAGGGCTCTTACACATAGGAGTTTGATTCGTTCTTCAGAGGTGGATCTTTTATGCGTTACACCACAGGGGAGCACAGGAGTAAATGCAGCCCAGTCTATTCTATCAGTTTGTACTCACTGTGCTATTTTTATGACCCCTAAGTCTGCATAATGGCTTGACAAACTTATTTGTATAACATATGTCATTATAGTCATGCCCTCAAATATATTGTTTGCTGGATAATAAGACCACTACAGTAAAAATCTGGAAAGCTGCAGAGGGTTACTCAGCTATTCTAGATGTTCACTGGCAAGTACTGTAGTTTAACTTGGCTGTGATAGGAGTTGGAATAGAATTTAATGTTTTTCCCACAGTATTGATAGTTAGGGAAGATAACAGAGAATAATCCCCTATGGTGTTATGCCTTCATTGGAGGCAATATATATTTGAGGACACACACGTTTCCCAACAATCTGTGTAATATATTTAATAATTTTAGAGATGCACTGAATGCAGAATGTGGACAGATTCCATAGATTTCTGCAGGATTCAGATCTGGCCAAATTCTGAGTGCCTGGCAAAGTGAATCCAAACCCGTAGGTGCATATTTATTGACATTCATATTTTCGAGTTAAAAATCAGCCCTTTAAAGTCCTGGACATCTGAAAGCAAAATATTTTTTCTTAATAAATAATACTAACAAAAAAATAGAATTTTCTTTGCAATATGTAATTGAGGCTTTAGATTCAGTTTAGTATTTGGCCTATCCTTTTGTGGAGGATTTCGTAGAATCCAAAAATGATGCATTGTCAAATTAGTAAAAAAACCTGCTCCAAAATTGTGTTTGACTTTTTTATCTCATTGTGGTTTTAGAGGTTTGGTTATTGAAACCACAAAAACACAAATTTTCACTAAAAGTACGAATGGCATATGATTTATCAAAACAGCCGTTTTAAAAAAAGCACAAATGAAAAAAGATACAATAAACGTAGCATAAAATTCAAAGAAGTCAAATTTTTCACATTGTCGCACAAATGTATGTGTCTAAGAAAACCCTGAAAACCTCTAAAACCATGAAGCAAATAAAGATCTTCCAATTCTAAAAAGTACACCTTTGCCACTTTTATGTGGCATATTTTTTCTTTCGGATTTGTCTCAGTTTTGTCGCATAATAAATGGCAAAAACAGTATTCAGTATTTTTGCACAAACAAATACAAAAAAATAGGACCTTAAGTAAATGCCCCCCATCGTGTGTTTCTTAAATTTCGTTAATTGTGCTTTGTCACAGTTTGCCAGTTGACTGATTTTATTTAAAATTATATACTGTTTATGTGGTATTATTGTATGACATTAAAAAAGCTGCATTAGCTAGAAATTGGTTTATTTTGATTTGCTGCCAAGAGCAGATATTCCACTGGAATTTCCCAACTCAGCTTTACTAAACCATAAGTATGCATTCCAGCTTCTAGCTGCAGTATCTGACCCAAAGTACTAGCTGTATGGGTAGTTTCCTGGGATGTTACAGAATGGAAAGTCCATATAAAACAAGTATTATGTTCTTTTTATTCTTATCTGGAACAGGCATGGGATACTAAAGCAGTGTACAATGTACAGTCTGCATTATTATAAGCTGTCAGTATCATGGAAATAAATATGATTTTTGTTCATGGATTTATTATAGTCAGTGTGGTTTACCTTCGCTTTACACTTATAAATGAGAGTGATTTATAACTTTCTTTTTCACAATGCATTTGTGTTTTTTATTAAAGTGATACTGACACTAAAAAAATCACTCCTCAAAATATGAATGAACATAAAAAGTTGCCTATAGGTTATGTTGATTGATTTTCTCTGAGAGATTTGCTTTTGTAAATAATTGTTACTTGAAGTTCCTAAACCTGACTGTTTTGCCAACCTGACTGTCCCTTCTCAGCCTGTCAGTTTTGGCTTCTAATGCTAACGGCCTCCTGCTGGACAAATATGGCAGCCCCCTTATAGGAGAACATGGGGGATCAGACAGGTAATATAAAAGCATTGGGCAAATACTTTTATGGCAAAAATGAAGGTCATGCAAAGACAATGTTATGATAGATGTAAAAAAAGGTTTAATTTCTGGTGTTAGTATCTCTTTAAAACTCTAACTTTTTTCTTTTTTCATTTCGAATAAACTCATTCTTAAGGGAAGGGAATAGACATTTACCATTGACTTCTTCGGATTGCGATTTTTAGCTGTTTTGTCGCCAAGTAAATCTCGAAAAAGTCGAAGAAACTTTTAGTGCTAAAAAAAATCCACATTGGAACAAAACAAAAAATGATAAAATTGCATGAAATATTTTTCAGATTGCTTCGCAAGTAATAATAAATTAACTATGATATGTAGGTTATTTATAAAAATCTATATTAGTGTTTTTTTCTTGCTTTGAAAATCCTTGTGTGTTTTATTTAGAAATAAGTCTGCATTATAAACTTAAAAAAAAATTCTCTACTGTTTTTATTAATTACAGGCCTTTGTATTTTGCATCTTATGCAATTCCTCAGATGTAAATGAGAAGCTAGATTTTCCGAATAACCTTTTAAGCTATCCATGTACCAATCTGTGAGGCAATTCTGAAGATATGTATAAAGAGATTAGGATAATATTAGGATATATAAGACTTAAAGGAACAGTAACACCAAAAAATTAAAGTGTTTTATAGTATATAATAATATAATATCATAATATAATGGGCCTGATTCACTAAAGTGCGATAAAAATTATCGCTTTTTTGCGTTAAATTTGTCGCGATAATTAGTGCGCGATTCACCATAGTATTATCGTTTGCGATAAGTCGCCATTTTCGCATGCGGTATTTCTCGCGCTAGTTTTAACGCATGCGTTAATTTCCACGCTGAAAAGAATACGATCACATGATTCACTATAACTTTTTGCCGCTAAATATCGCATTCGGCTATGCGAAAATTAACTCCTACTACAGGCAGGCGAAAAATTATAGAAAAGTACAGTAAAGTTTTTGGCAATAAAATATGGACTTAAGGTGGCCATACACGGGCCGACTATAGCTGCCGATATCGGTCCCTTGGACCGATTCGGCAGCTAATCGGCCCGTGTATGGGGAGAGCAGATCGGCCTGGCCGACCGATATCTGGCCTGAAATTGGCCAGATCTCGATCGGCCAGGTTAGAAAATCTGGTCGGATCGGGGACCGCATCGGCTCGTTGATGCGGTCCCCGATCCGACTGCCCCATTGCCGCCCACATAATCCGATCGTCTGGCCCCAGGGCCAAATGATCGGATTATTATTTTTTTTACCTAAATGGTCCCCGATATCGCCCACCCGTAGGTGGGGATATCGGGGGAAGATCCGCTCGCTTGGCGACATCGCCAAGCGAGTGGATCTGCTCGTGTATGGCCACCTTTACAGTGTTATTTATTCAAGTATGTGTCTTTTTACTCAATTTTACTAAAGTCTTGGCATGTATGGAATTTCGCTACTAATATACAATCCTATAGTGGTAAAAATTTAGTCGCCAAAATATACAGTACAATAGTGGTAAAAATGTAGTCGCGATATTATACAGTACTATAGCGGTGGATATTTAGTCGCGATATTATACAGTACTATAGCGGTGGATATTGAAATGTTTTGCCAGGCATGAATTTGCAGCGAATTTTTGGATGTGCGGGGAATTTTCGCGTGGCGAATTTTTTTATGCGTTTTGCCATTGGCGAAACACATGAAAAATTTGCTGCAGAAAAATTCGCCACATGTCCAAAAATTCACTGCGAATCCATGCCTGGCGAAACATTTCATCACTTGTAGCCGCATATAAATAGTCGCGCAAATGAACGCACGCCATGTTAGCCATACACACCAATATATATTTTTTTTGCAAATAAACATTTATACAGCACGTCTCTAGCACTCTGTGCTCTCCCAGGGCAAAATGTCGCCAGTTTTATGCTGCCGGTTGCGGAAAATACCGCGCATGCTATTTATCGCGACAAACCTATCGCATAAAATAGCGCACGTAAAAAAGCACAAGTATGCTTATAGTGAATTGTGCGAAAATTAAGACGCAATAACATTTTTAGCGCACGCTATAAATAGCGCACGTTTTATCGCACTTTAGTGAATCGGGCCCAATGTATTATTGCCTTGCACTGGTAAAATTAGTGTGTTGACTACAGAAACTCTACTATAGTTTATATAAATACCCTGCTGTCTAGCCACGGGGGGCAGCCATTCAAGCTGGAAAAGAGGAGAAAAGGCACAGGTTATATAGCAGATAACAGATAAGATCTGTAGAATGTAACAGGGCTTTATCTGTTATCTGTGCCTTTTCTCATTTGATTGGCTGCCACCATGGCTACAAAGCAGATTTGTTTATATAAACTGTAGTAGTCCTTCTAAAGCTGGCCATACACGCACCGATACTATCGTACGAAACCTCGTTTCGTACGATATTCGGTGCGTGTATGGCATGTCGGCGAGTCGACCGATATCTCAGGAAGCTGCTGATATCGGACGACTCGCCGATCGCCCAGGTTAGAAAATTTTGATCGGGCGCCATAGAAGGCGCCTGACCAAAATCTGCCGTCAGGGCTGAATCGGCAGAAGGAGGTAAAAATCCTATTGTTTCTACCTCCTTATCTGCTGTTTCAGCCCTGACTGTGTGTGGCGGATCTGACGATGTCGCACGAAACATCGTTAGATCGCCACGTGTATGGCCAGCTTTAGGCAAACACACCAGGTGTACCAGTGCAGGGCATTTCTTATAATAAGGTTTTTAGGTTATAAGTAATGCATTCTCTTTGCAATGCTTTGGTTATGGTACTTGCTTTATATGTCTTGGTTGATATTAAAAGCTAATACTGGGTTTAAACTTGTCCTTTTCTAAGGGGTTTAGTTAACCCACTCATGAAATAATTAAAACAAACAATTTTTCTTTTCTGCACCTATCTATAGCCATGGGCCTTATTTTACTTGAAAAATCCAAACATTTTCTCTTTTTCTCTTCAGATCACTTGGAGCGCATTATTGAAATTGGGAAACACAGAGCTATACAGAGGAAAGCGCGTTTTGCAAAACTGAAGGTCTGTGTGTTTAAAGAAGAGATGCCCATCACCCCTTATGAGTGCCCTCAGTTCAACACATTGCGCTTTGAAAGGAGTGAAAGCGAGTCTAAACATTTCGAGCACCACTGTGAGGTTGATGTCTCCTTTGGGCCATGGGAAGCAGTGGCAGACGTGTATGACCTTCTTCATTGTATAGTTACTGATCTATCAGAGAGAGGCATTACGGTGGACCACCAGTGCATTGGTGTCTGTGACAAACATCTCATAAATCATTATTACTGCAAGCGCCCAATCTATGAGTTCAAGATCACATGGTGGTAAGATTTTATGGGCAAAAAAACTCTAGGACCAAATCTTTGGAATTAGACTTTAAATGCAACTAACTGCTCAGCGTTTTGAACTAGAAGGCTATTAACGTGTACAATACAGCATAGTGCTGGGAAGAAGATAATATAATAGGCTGAACAAGGTGGAATATCACACTAATGAGAGAAAAGTTAGCAATGAAAAAAACATGCCTTCAGTAACCTAGCACAATTAGAATTACATGTTATTAAAGTCTCATAGCAGGAGCTGGCTACCTTACTGAAAGTAGTTGACAAATGCAGATACAACCCCACTGCACAGTTAGGACAAAGCTAAATGGCTTGTGAATTTTAGACAGTTGCACCTCCAGCAAAGAGCCACAATCATACTACCTGTGTAGTAGTATGCCTTGTAAAAACATAGAAAGGAAGACAGTCCTTTTAGATTTCGAAAACATCTGTCAGTTTAGTAAATTTGCAGCAAGCTGCATGTCATGATGAGTTATGCTGGATCCATAACTTCTTGCCATAGCTGGCAACATAAATAAATACTTGTTCTGCCTACCTACATTCTAACTCAGCTATAGAATTTATTTAGTTGAGATCGTTTTTTAAAGGATTTTTTCTCTGTGGTAGAAGATAATGGAGGTTTAGTCTAGTCTACTGCTGCATTACCTAGTAGGTGTAATAACATTTACCATCACCATTTTCTATATCAGGCTTTTCATTTTTTAAGTCCCAGTTCAACATTTTGGTTTCTAACATTTGGTCATGTCAGGATACCCCACACATAGCAGGGAATGTTATTTATTATCGCATTTCAATGTTGGAGATATTCAAGCCACTCCTCTTTTCAAATTAGACCTATATCAAGGACCACCATGTTCCGTATATATACATATCTGGTTTCTTTCCATTTGTCTCCTCCATGTTCTTGTCTCTGTTCCTTATTTCTCTTTTATCATCTACCATTTTTTTTCTTTCTCTTCCATATTCTAGCACCACTTCTGCTCCCACTTGTACTCCTCCTTATTCCTGTATTTCTTTACCTCTGTGGAATTTTCTCCCTCCTTTACACTTTGTTCTATGCTGCCCAATTTACCCTCCTCAGTCCTCTTTTGTTCTTTTTTCCTCTCCCCAGTCCTTTCTTCTCAGTCTTCTTTTTAAAGCTGTACACTTTTTGCTGTGCATTTCTCTTCTGTTTTCCCCTTCTACCATTTCCTTTTTATTTATACGTCAAACCATATTCCAGATCTGCAGGCCTCAAATGTGCACCTCCAAGAGCCAATTTGACTACAGACCTATTCTAGAGAACTGTATCTGGTTTATAAAATACATTTTAAATAAAGTATTACAAGTACTCTAGTACAATAGTACCCCACTATACACTCATTTATTATTTTCTTACTGAAAAAGCCTAGGGCCTTCTATTCTTTTAAATTATTTTCCAGGACAGGAATTGAAAGTTATGACAAGTAGACAGAAGATGGCATGGTATCCCCTTTCACTGCACTTCTGGCACATTCACCCTGACATTGAACATTGACATTTTGGAGCATTCTATTGAATTAGTGACTGATTTTGTACCACACTTTAAAACAGATGTTTATTTTTTTTGAGTCAAAATATATATCAGTGTCATTTCCACTCAAAGGTTGGATTCTAATCAAAAGTAAAAAAAACATTTTTTTCTTACTTTGTAAAATCACAGGAAAATTGAGCAAGAAAAAATTAAATTTTAGTTACTAACCCCCATGGTAGCTTTGGGGGATAAACTTCAAAATATTTATGCTGAACAGCAAATAAGTGTTTGCTGTAGTTTCCTTAAATTGTATGTATGTAAACACTATTCCCGATAGGCTGTGTGCTTATGTGAGCACACACAATAAATTGTGTTTCAAACAAGGGATTTATGAAAAAAACACATACATTTGTATGACAGTGGCTTTAAAAAGGGCATGCAATATGGTGGCATTTTCAATGCATGCTCTTAATAGCGTGGTTTAGTGTGGCACTCCTAACCTGTGAGAAATCTATTTGTGGGACATGTAAGCACTTTAATATAGGGCTTTTAGGCCAAAATAAAAGCTTTTGCACCACTTAGGCCATATGGTTTCTGGACTGCAATTATATTCTTAAAATCTCAATCTGTGTTCCTGTTAAACTGATGTTATGTCTATGTTTTTTTAAAAACTAAACAGATTATATGTTACTTTAGTAAAGCTTTGTTTAGTAAACCCTGTGGCCTTTCTGTCTAGTAAAAAAGTGTAGTAGGGTCATGTGCTTTTGTGTTAGTGAAAATAATTATACCTACTGCCTTGAATTCTAAATTAACATTTGCAGAGGAACTGTAAGACTAGTAGAATTTAGTAACAATAAGATGTTGAATAGAACGGCTTTTATCTTTGGTGTACAAAATTCACGTAATTAAAGATTACAGCAATACAGGTATGGGATCTATATAAGGAAACCTGTTAACCCAAAAACTCTAAAATATGTAACTGTAGTCTCCTATAGTGTCCCTTAAAAACTAATTGTATTTCATAGTTACAAAGATTAACAAAAGCATAACATCAACCTTTTGCAAGCCATTGGTGCCACTCGAGTGCTACACAGTGACATGCAACGTAGTTTAATCTTTATTTGGAACAGAATGCAGAAACAAAAAATCTACACTGCAGGTATTCTGTAATTTTTTTGCCAGCAACATAGATTCTACATAAGTCCTGAGGATTCTGGATAATAAATGTACGGCCTTTATATGTGATCTACATTTTTAACATTTACATGTGTAGCATCTTGGTAGTTACATATGTGTATCAGCTGTAAAATGTATTGTTTGTAATGTCAATGTACACAACGTAACTGTGTAATTCTAGGCTAAGATACTGTTAGACTGGATATATTACAGACTAGGCTACAGACTAGGCTTCTGAGGGGCCTTTGCTTAATAGTGTACACTATCTAGAGTGTATTGATAGGACAACAGTTCTATATGTACGCTCACATTTAAATAACACAAGCTTTCACACAAAAGATATAATGCATAACTTCAGCTTTAGTGATAATTTACACTTTTAGACTTATGTTTCATAACCTGTAAACAACATGCAGTATATGTATGTTATAACTGTAGCAGTAGTTCTCCACTCGTGTGTAGACGGACATCAGGCTGCATATGATTGATATAAATACTGTATGTATATATTTATTATCATGAAAAATTCACAGTAGATCTCAATGCAGTCAGACATGCCATGCTGCATTTCCTTTGCTGCAGATCAGCATTAAGCAGTCAAAGCTTCTTTTGCCTTCTTCAGCAGGACCTGAAAATACCCATTTAGGTTAATTTACAAAATGGGATATGGTGGCATGTTTTTTTGCTTTCTGCAATGCATTTTATTCATTGCATTTCTCTATTTTGGCAATACAAATAGTAGTGCCACTCCCTTTATGCATCCCTGCCTGTGTTCAGAAGAGCTGCATACAGTACAAGAGATGTGGGCTTCCTCTTATTAAGGGTGAGATGTTCCTGCGTACTCAGAATATAGGCCTGACTTGTGTCCTTCAACACTGTGCCTGCTATAGATTTTCAATGCGATTGGGCAAATCACAGGGCTAGACAAAAGTGCTTTGTTCCAGGGGCTCTAAGTCCCCTGATATGTCATCCTGTAGCGCTTCTGCACTTGCACATAGACCTTAATTACTAAACCCTATTTTGTTTCTCTACAAGATTATTGCCTTATTGCTCTTTGTGCATAATATCTGTACCGAAAAAAATTATATGGAATTCTGTGAAATAAACATGCCTAATATTTATTTAGAATATACAGTATGTATATGTTGTTTGACAACCTGGTATTGACTCATTTCTTAAAACCTACCCACTTAAAGAGAAATCAGCAAACTTTGTTTTACTGAAACTAGCAAATAAGCAGATAAAATTCAAATGAAAGTTCATAAAGGGAGGTTGCCATTAAAACCTAATTAGCAGATCTGCATAAAAAATAAGTGTTGCATAAAAATGAATGCATATGTGTGAATAGTGAGTGCAACAACTGGAAAAGCTTCTTGCTGCACTATGAAAAGACATTTACCCTTAACTCTGTTACCACTCAGAAAACAATACTGAGGTTTAGTTGAAATGCCCCTAAGGGGCACATTTACTAAGACACGAATTTGAATCCGAATTGGGAAAATTCAGATTGGAAAACGAACATTTTGCGACTTTTTCGTATTTTTTGTGAATTTTCGGCGCCTTTACAACTTTGCGGAAATTGTCGCGACTTTTTCGTTACCAATACGATTTGCGCGAAAAAACACGAGTTTTTCGTAGCCATTACGATATGCTCGTATCTTGTCGCGACTTTTTCGTATTGAGCGCTCGTAAGCGGCGGGCGAAACTTTCAGACTTAGCATGATTTTGGAAGCCTCCCATAGGACTCAATGGCACCCTGCAGCTCCAACCTGGCCCAAGAAAAGTCACCATACTGAAGCTTGAATGAATCCGAATCTTTCGTACTCAGCGTGAAAGCTGCGAAAAAGTCGCGACTTTTCGCGCAAGTATTAACGCTACGAAAAAATCGCCAGATTTTGCGCAACATTCGGAATGGCAACGAAAAAGTCGCGACAATTATCCGAAAAATCGCAAAATACAGATCATTACGAAAAAAACGCAATCAGACGCATTCAGCCCGTTCGTGAGTAAGTAAATGGGCCCCTAAGTGTGAACATGGCTACGTATTTAAAGAAGTGTGTGCTACCTGTTGGGATCGATTCAAATAGAATTGTATAATATAAATTACCAGCCATAGTTTACTACCACTTGTGTTGTATTTTTGGATTCAGAAATACCTGTTTTAGGGAATTCTTATTGACCCTAGACAAAATAAAAAGTTTTATTTGTGCCTTACAGCAATGTGTGATTGATTTGAGTAACATTGGGACTAAAGCTCTCATTTTAAGGATGTTATAATATGTTGGTTGTCTTGTGTACAGAGTAAATACGTTTATTTCTTATAGTGACCTCTTCTTTACGCTTTATGAAATGCAATCTTTTCATGAATTATGGGATTGATTCAATTAGCTCAGGCTTTGCTGTACAGGTTCCCACCGATGCTCTCAGCCTGAATTCACATTTGTAACATCTTTCCAAGGACACTTTACAGTTGAGGAGGACCCCTTATATACTTTTGTGAGGACCTCAGCCACACATCTTCTCAGCTGCGAGCACATGATCTTCATGTGACAGCAGAACATGTCCACTTGGTGACAGACCCCTGCACAGTTTAGGACATGTGTCTTTGTAGTATTAATCACAAGGAGCTGCCTTAAACTTGAGCACCTCCAAATACTGAACATTTTACATATGTTTACACTTTCCTGGTCTATTCACTTAATTAATGTAATTAACTCTATTAACTTAATTACAGAAGTTGGTTCAGCACCCTTTCAGCCCTAAATTGTACAAAATTATAAGTTCCATGCAGGATGATGCCGCTTTGCAGAGCGATTTGACAAAATTGGAAAACTGGGCAACAAACTGGAAAATGAGGTTCAGTGTTGACAAGTGCAAAGTTATGCACTTTGGTAGAAATAATATAAACGCGAACTATCTCCTGAATGGTAGTTTGTTGGGGTTATCCTTAATGGAGAAGGATCTAGGGATTTTTGTAGATAACAAGTTGTCTAATTCCAGGCAGTGTCATTCTGTGGCTAGTAAAGCAAATAAGGTGCTGTCTTGTATAAAAAAGGGCATTGACTCAAGGGATGAAAACATAATTTTGCCTCTTTATAGGTCCCTGGTAAGGCCTCACCTTGAGTATGCAGTGCAGTTTTGGGCTCCAGTCCTTAAGAAGGATATTAATGAGCTGGAGAGAGTGCAGAGACGTGCAACTAAACTGGTAAAGGGGATGGAAGATTTAAGCTATGAGTTTAGACTGTGGAGGTTGGGGTTGTTTTCTCTGGAAAAGAGGCGCTTGTGAGGGGACATGATTACTCTGTGCAAGTACATTAGAGGGGATTATAGGCAGATAGGGGATGTTCTTTTTCCCATAAAAACGATCAACGCACCAGAGGCCACCCCTTTAGATTAGAGGAACGGAGCTTCCATTTGAAGCAGTGTAGGTGGTTTTTCACAGTGAGGGCAGCGAGGCTGTGGAATGCCCTTCCTAGAGATGTGGTAATGGCAGATTCTATTAATGCCTTTAAGAGGGGCCTGAATAAGTTTTTGAACAAGCAGAATATCCAAGGCTATTGTGATACTAATATCTACAGTTAGTATTAGTGGTTGTATATATAGTTTATGTAAGTGTATAGATTGGTAAGTATAGGTTGTGTGTGCTGGGTTTACTTGGATGGGTTGAACTTGATGGACTATGGTCTTTTTTCAACCCTATGTAACTATGTAATGCTCCATCTGGCCAATGAAATGCCCCTTACCCTGCTGGATTAAATTAAATCAAGCAGTTGATAATTCCTGCTAAATTGTGATCATTTTTGCACTAATTGATTGATACTATACCAGTATTAGAACAGTACCACCATCTTAATGTCTGTCTGGTTAGTGGAGCCTATTGGGATTTGAGAATAGTATCACATGCAGTACAATAACCTGTATGTACCTGGCAATAAAGGGCTGATATTCACACACATCAAATCCATGCTGTCTCTTTACAGGATGTGAGTAGATGCCCAAACCAGTTACATAAATGATGTGCTTGCAGTTAATTTGTATAGCATGGTTATCCTGCAGACTACAAAGAAATTTAGCCTAAATAGGCTAGTTAATTTTTTTTTTCCTTCAGATTTTTCAAGTCATTTTAAGGTTGGTTTATAGTTCAGCTTGCAGGTTCCAATAGCTGTCTCACTTCTTTACATTCTAAAGATGTTTTTTCTGCTTTCAGTTGAAGGTTATATGATTAAAACAGTAGCTAGCAATTTGCTCTGATCTCAGGAGAATGACAAATACCACTCATTCTATGTCTCTCAAGGTTTAAATCATTAGGGAAGCTACACTAGTAATCACAGGTTATTTATATGGTTTTGTCCTGAAAATTCTACTGGGAAGTAACAATTGAACATTTGTTTTCTAGTCAGCTAGGATCTGAAGCAAATGAAAAGAATTTTAAATTTCTTGGGACAACCTTAAGAAAAGCTCACTGAAACGTTGAAACACAGTTAAGAGTTCTGCTAATGATGAAAAAAATAATAGCCTGTCAACTGAACTCTACTCTAAAACTTCAATAAAGGCCACTATTCATTTTTTACCTCCAGGCCAACTAAAAGCAGCAGATTCAGAGTTGTCATCATGGTGGTGCTCTGCTTTTGTTGGCCTAGAACTTCCCAAGATCTATACATATAGTACCCAGTAGAACTAAACAAAAACTCCAGATCAATCATTTTTCAAAAACATTTTACTGTACTATAGGCAGAGGCTCTACAAAGCAATGTTTTATGTAAACAGTAAGCAAACACTTACATACAGGTCAGGCTTTGGAGTTAAAGGGGTTGTTCATGTTTATGTCAACTTTTACAATGATGTAGAGAGTAATATTCTGAGAGAATTTGCAATTGGTCTTCATTTTTTATTATTTTTAGTTTTTTTTCAGTTTGGAATTTCAGCAGCTATCTGGTTGCTAAATTACTTTAGCAACCAAGGCCTGAATTGAAAGATAAGTAATACACAGTAACAATAACTATAAAACTGTAGCCTCACAGAGCAATAGTTTTTTGGCTGCTGGGGTCAGTGTCCCCCATTTGAAAGTTGCAAAGAATCAGAAGAAAAAGGTATATATAACTGAAAAACTATACAAAATAAATAATAAAGACAAACTGGAAAGTTGCTTAGATTTGGCCTTTCTATAACATACACAAAGTCTACTTAAAGGTGAACTACCCCTTTAATGTAGTAAGGAAGATTATGCCCCTTACTGTACCCCTGCTTTATTTTATAAATGGCTATACATTACCCTACTCGGTACATCATTATCTAGTGGTCTAAAGATGTGATAATAAGGGTTTGAATTAGGTCTGGCAGGCCCGCAAAATTTGGCTGAATTTGAATTCTGCAAAAATAAAGGCTTGGGGGCTGATTTACTAAGACACGATTTCGAATCCGAATTGGAAAAATTCCGATTGGAAACGAACATTTTGCGACTTTTTCGTATTTTTTGTGATTTTTTCGGCGTCTTTATGATTTTTGCGTAAAAACGCAAGTTTTTCGGCGTCTTTACGATTTTTGCGTAAAAACGCAAGTTTTTCGGCGTCTTTACGAAAGTTGCGCAAAGTCACGATTTTTTCGTAGCGTTAACACTTGCACGCAAAGTCGCGCCTTTTTCGTAGCGTTAAAACTTAAAAGGCGCGACGTTTCGCGCAAGTTTTAACGCTACGTAAAAATCGCGACTTTGCGCAACTTTCGTAAAGACGCCGAAAAACTCGCGTTTTTACGCAAAAATCGTAAAGACGCCGAAAAACTCGCATTTTTACGCAAAAACCGTAAAGACGCCGAAAAAAATCGCAAAAAATACGAAAAAGTCGCAAAATTACTGATCATTACAAAAAAAACGCAATCGGACGCATTCGGCCCGTTCGTGGGTTAGTAAATGTGCCCCTTGGATTTGGTTAAATCCAAAACTGAATCTGGGATCGGGTTCAATTCTAATTTTGGCACATGTTTCCTATCAACCTAGCATGCTGCCAGGTTTGGCTATATTGTTTAATAGTTTGATTTCTTGAAATATTTAGTTGATAATGTGGCTTTGAATTCTCAACCTTTTTAAATATTGAGCGCCAGTAACATAATAACATAGTAAGTTAGGTTGAAAAATGACATCCATCAAGTTCAACCATAATGCCTATATATAACCTGCCTAAATGCAAGTTGATCCAGAGGAAGGCCCATTTAAAGCCTCTCTAATTTGCTGCCAAAGGGGAAAAATTCCTCCCTGAATCCAAGATGGCAATCGGACCAGTCCCTGGATCAATTTGTACTAAGAGCTATCCCCCATAACCCTGTATTCCCTCACTTGCTAAGAATCCATCCAGCCCCTTCTTAAAGTTATATAATGTATCAGCCAGCACGATTGATTCAGGGAGGGAATTCCTCAACTTCACAGCTCTCACAGTTAAAAAACCTTTCTGAATATTTAAACGGAACCTCCCTTCTTCTAAACGGAGTGGGTGCCCTCGTGTCCGTTGGAAGGACCAAATAAAGCATTAGAGAGGTTTACTGTATATGGAAAACAAATACATGCAAAAAATGTAAAAATATTTCAAATGTTGTTTTTTGCTTGCTTTGCCACCTTTTCTGACAAATGCCATTTATTACATTCACCCTGTTGTTTGATAAGCCAAACTAGCATGTGCCATTTTCAGTGACAATTTGGCCCCATTTCGTGTAACCTAACCATGGAAACAGTATGGGAGTTCCCAAACACATTGAATTTTGCAAATATGAGGTACATGAGACTATTCACAACAAAGGGTAATGAGGGTAAAGTAGGCGCAATTGATTTATGTATGGCAGTTTAATGGGCACAATTCTGCATCCATTTTTGTGTATATATATATTGCTTTCAATTGCTACACAAAATAACACAGAATGCAATCCATGTCCTATTCTGCACATTCGCTACACCTGCCAGTCTTGTATGTATGTATGTATATCTTTATTTATAAAGCGCTACTTATGTACACAGCACTGTACAGTAAAAACTGAACAAAAAAACCTGCCGAATCGACAGGGTTGACGAGGGTGCCATCAATAGAGATAGTAAAATGTGTGGGGGGGGGGGGGTAGGACCAGGTTTAGGTGGAAAGATCATTAGTTCAGTTTTTGTTAGGTTCAGTTTGAGGTGGCGTTGGTTCATCCAATTGGAGATAGCAAGGAGGCAGCTAGAGATCTAAGTCTCGGATTCAACTGTTAATGAAGGGGTCGAGAAATAAATTTGGATATCATCAGAATACAGATATATAAAGATATTTAAAGCCAAATGAATGAATAAGATCTCCAAAGGACAGTGTGTAGAGGAAGAAAAAACAATGGCCCAAGTACAGAGCCTTGGAGTGGAACTGGAAATTAGGTTTTGTTTGCATAGGAGACAGTGAAGGAACGGTTAGAGAGGTAAGAAGGGATCCAGGATGCAGCCTGACTACGGATACCAATCAAATGCAGAATTTGCATCAGGAGGGAGTGGTACCGTATCAAACGCAGCTGATAGATAGAGGAGGATTAGTATAGAAAAGTGACCTTTGGCTTTGGCAACCTGAAGATCATTTGTAACTCTGCACAACGCCGTTTCAGTAGAGTGCGCAGGCCGAAAACCAGATTGCAGCGGGTCCAATAAATTATGGGCGTTAAGAAAATTAGTAATATGGGAAACGACAATACACTCTAAGATTTTGGAGGCAAGCGGTAGAAGCGAGACAGGATGGTAGTTAGGATGGGTCCAGCGCTGCCTTTTTAAGGATAGGCTTGACACAGGCCTGTTTGAACAAAGAGGGGAAACTTCCAGAAGCCAGAGAAGAGTTGAAGATGTGAGTAAGAACTGGAGTAAGCTCAGCAGCACAGTGTTTAAGCAGAGAAGAAGGCATAGGGTCAAGAGAGCAAGTGGTGAGCGGAGTTGACAAGAGAAGCCAGGAGACTTTGGAGACAGTTACGGGACCAAAAGAGCTAAGACATGCAGAAGGGGGCTGGAGGAGCTGGTTTGTATTAGGGAGGGGAATCTGATTGCGGATGGACTCCACTTTATTCATGAAGAAATCAGCAAAGTCCTGGTGTGAGTGCATAAAGTTAGGTAATGGAGTCTGTGAGGGACACAGAAGGGTATTGAATATAGAAAACAGGCGTTTTCTATATCATTATTGTTTATAAGGGTATTGTAGTATTCCTGTTTAGCCTTCAACAAGGCAGAGTTGAGGCAGGCCAATAGGAATTTATAATGGATAAAGTCCGCTTGCGTACAGGATTTTCTCCACATACGTTCCGCAGACCTTGCACAGGAGCATAAGAATTTGGTTTGTACATTCAGCCAGGGGCGTGGGTTTTGAGCCTGAGTACGCTTATGCTGAAGGGGTGCAAATGAGTCAATGGTGGAGCCTAGTATGCTATTGTACTCGCTAACAAGGGTATCAGGGTCAGACATTGCAAAGGCCAGGAGGTCTATGTCACGTGTGTTTCTAATTAATACAGTGGGGGAAGGAGCAGGTTGGGAAGGAGAGTGAGCAACAGAAAATGTAACCAGGTGATGGTCGGAGAGGGGGAAGGGGACACTGTTAAAATCAGAAAGGGACAGATTTTTGGTAAAGACTAAATCCAGAAAGTGGTCTTACTTATGAGTTGGAGTGTTTGTCCACTGCTGGAGTACAAAGGAGGAGGTTAGGCGGAGAAAACGTGAGGGCCAGGGTTGCAAGGGATCATCAATGTGGGAGTTGAAATCCCCAAGGATGATTGCAGGGCCATCAGTACAGAGGAAAAAAGAAAGCCAGGTTTCAAAATCGAAAAGGAAGGTAGCAGAGGAGGAGGCTGACAGGGGCCTATAAATAACAGCCATCCATACAGAGAGAGGATGGAAAATTTGAAGGGCATGCACCTCAAATGAATTAAACGAAAAAGCTGGAGAAATAGGAATAGATGCAAACCGACAACTGGAGGAGAGGAGAATTCAAACTCCCCCATCACGTCCAGTGGTCCGGGGGGTGTGGGAGAAAGACAGACCGCCATGAGAGAGCGCAGCTTCAGTGGCGGTATCATTCTGCAAAAGCCAGGTTTCTGTTAGTGCGAGGAGATGAAATCATTTAGAGCAGAACAGATCATGGATGAACGTGGCTTTGTTAGTTAAAGAACGGATATTAAGAAGGGCACAATAAAATGGAAGGCAGGGAGAAGGAAGAGTGGGAATAAGGTTAGAAACACCAGAGGAATGAAAGGCTTAAAGCAGCAGGGCAGAAGGTCGAGGAAGAATATAAGTAGGTATGGAGCAGGGCCCGGGGTTTGGAGAGACATCCCCTGCAGCCAGCAATAGTAGGAAAAAGAATGTGAGCAGAGAATTTAAAATGAGTGCGCCTCCGCGTGCGGACAGTGACGGGGGACAAAGGTGTTGCAAGTAGTTATAAAGCATGAAAGAGCTGGAGTATGTAGAAGGGAGCAGGGAGGAGGATATGTGGATGGAATATGGACAGACCGCAGAGGGGTTAAAGGAAGAGACTACCTTAGGGAACTCCATGCATACAATCAGTAGAAATTAAGTGAGTCTTGGACAGGAAAGGGCTTTTATAGGACACAGATGCACTCTTGTGGAAAATTAGCATTAGGGAAATTCTGTTACGAGAAAGTATTGTTGTTGGCTAGAAGCCAATTCTGAAAGGGGAAAAGGGTCAACAATATACAATGAATCTATAAATTCAAAAACAAAGTACAAAATATTAGTCACATCAGAATGGAATGCAAACCATGTAGAGTAATAATTTCATAATCCAGATGCTGCATGGCTTGTAGTCCTGTTAAGTAATATAACTTTCACTCAGTATATTGAAATTTCAATTTAAACAAGGCAGGCTGATGTAATAAAATATCTGCCCAGTCAATTGCAATAACTCCTGAGCAATACATTGCAAGAAGGGGGTAGTTACTCAGTCTGAAGAAGAAGTAAACACACAATATACATAGTAGATAACAGATAAGAGGGCTCATATACCTCTGCAAGTGCAGTTGTGGACCTTGCAATTTCCCCACGGTCAGTTGCGGGGGAAATTTAAAAGTACTTGCACTCCTTGGAATTCCATATAGTTGCACCGGGTGTCACTCAACAGCTACTACCTGGCATTCTCAATCAAGCACTGCTGCGCCAATTGATGCTGGGGGACCCTGGAGCTACTGCCACCCCAGACCAGGGAACACCTATGTGTTGTCCCTCATGAATACAGTGCTGCTGAATGCAGGCAGTGCTGTATTCATTGGGCAGATGATGGTCTCTCAGCTGCATGATGATGATCTCTCAGCTGCATTGTGAAGCACAGTGACAAGCGGCCATTCAGTAAAGTGCAGGGTAGGGTGCCAGTGTGAAAAACATGAAGTCTTTGCACCCAGCTCTGCACTTGGTAAATAAGGCCTGTGGCCCATATCTAATATATTATCTTCTAAATCCAGCTGCACTGCTCAACCAAACTTTATTCAGCTGTTGTGGACTACAAATCCCAGAAAAAAAGTAGCATATAATGAAGGTTGGCATGCTGGGAGCTGTAGTCCAGCAACATTAGGGTTGTATTCTTAAAGCAATATTACACAATAAAACTTTCCCAAAACTTTCCCAAAAGCTCCAGGACCAGCGTTCATTGGAATGTAAGATATCCTCCAATGAGAATCCCAGCTGATCTGTGTAACACTGGCTCCCTGTTCTTTGTTCCTGCAATTGGAGTTGGAAGCATTAAGTACAGTTTCCTATCACTGAACAAATCTGTCCTTTATCCCCATGTCTGATTTGAGCGTCATCTAATGGAAAAAAGTGACATAATTATCTATATCTTATCTCTATAAGTAACATAACAGCAAGATGCCTGGAAATCTGCATTGGTCACTTCTTTTGCACTTATAATGAGATTTTAGGTCAGCAGAATGCTCAGTGGGGAATTTTCTTGCATCTCTAATTAGAATTTTCAACAACTTCTATAGCAGAACTAGGGGGAGCAGTGGGACAGCATTATGATTGGGTTTACAACCCCTATAAGGACTTGCTAAACGCCTAAAAAAGGATTGTGCCACTAATACCTCAAAAAAAAAAATGTAATTAAAAATGTCTCAAAGACTGTGCACCTGATTCCAGTGCAAATGTAAACTTGCTTTTGTACTTGTACTTGAATCAATGGGGCATATTGATTAGAGGGTGAAAACAGAGTTTGTCAGAGTTTCCCCAGAAGAATGTCTCCATCTCTCTATTTAATTGTATAGGATTTAGGGACTTTTTTACGAAAACAGCATTGACCTTTTGGTAAATATGTCCCAGAAATACAATCCAATAATAAATTACATTTTTTACAGCCCACTATTACTACTATTACTATAGGAGTGTTACTGTATCTGAAAAGTCTATTAATAAATAATAGTTGCTTTGTATGCTTTAAGGATGCTATATGCCGCAGCCATGAGTTAAATTTACACGATATTTCCTTTTCCGCATTTACTGTCACTAAACCCTGAATAATTTGCAAGATCATCAAGTTTAAAAAAAAAAAGTTTCTTAATTACAGTGAGCATCTAAAAACCAGAAATGGAACATCTTCAAAGAAGCATTATAAAAACTTTCCAAATTATGCAACGTGACAGATTCCAGTTTCAGTTCTATTATCTGCTCTAGTACATTAGGCCTGCTTTATCTAGATAAATAATACTCACTGCATCTCAAATTACTAAAAATGACTAATAATTAAAAGTGGAAAGAATGCTAATAATTACAGTGGAATTGCTTGCGGTGGGGAGAATATTTACAGCATGCATCTAAATCAGGGGTGGGCAAACTTTTTGGCTCACGGGCCACATTTACTTACCCCCGGGCCGGACCGGGCAGGGCGGGCAGGGCCAGGCCAGCGTTACGCCCCCTTCGTCTCTTTAATTCCGGCCCGCCAATGACACCAAGTCTTGCGTGATGAGACTTGGCGTCGTCGGCGGGCCGGATTAAAAAGGCCAAGGGGCCGGATGTGGCCCGCGGGCCGTAGTTTGCCCACCCCTGATCTAAATGCTAAATAAATCTACATCAGCTGACCAAATAAAACATTTGTTTTGTATGTAGCCCATTTCCTAAAAACACACTCCAATCGTTAACACTTGATAGGTGGCCATACATGCCTGACCAACATCTGCCCAAAAATCAGCCTGATATCTATCAGACAGATTAGCTTCTCCTGTCTTACAAGGATGACACAGTCCTTATCCGATGAGACTGTAAGCCCCTCAGTAGGATACAATTATCGACCCCTGGCCAATGCTCAGATCAGTCTATTTAGGCTCAGCTTGTTGTTACCCAGTTGGACCCAGATCATTCATGTGGCAACCACACCAAACAAGTGGGTCTGACAGTGTCTGCCTTTAATATTTGTAGTTTGTCTGTTCTCCTAATCTGCGCACTGCTGATTATATTCCACAAGACCTGGAAGAAAGGGAATAAACCAGACTAAATATGCAGTTACAAGGAGGTTTAGATGGGATCAGAGGGGAGCTGTGCCTGGGAATGTTTCCTGTAGTTTTTAGCATGCCACCACAAGGGGAGAGAAGCAAAGGGAATAACCCAAGCTGAACAGAGACAAAGAACACTAAGGGGCAGATTCGGATTAGATACGATAATTTCTGATGATCGGAAATGTCACGAAAATGCTTACAAAAAAATCGTAATAGTCATGATAATGTCGTATTGGCGATCCGAAAGTCATGAAATTTTTGTATTCGAACAATCGTAAATGGCGGGAAAACCTTTCTGACTTTGATCCTTCAGTGCATGTTTTGGAAGCCTCCCATAGGACTGAATGGCATTCTGCAGCTCCAACCTGGCCAAAGGAAAGTCACGATAAAGAAGCTTGAATGAATCCAAAACTTTCGTACTCGTTGTGACAAATATGATTTTGACACGTAAAATTTGTCGCAAAGTACGAAAAAGTTGCAAAAAACGAAAGCAGAAAATATGCACAGTTCTATAAATTAGAAAAAAATTTGATTTTTTTGTATTCGGACACCATCGTTCATTGATAAATGTGCCCCTAAGTGGGCCAGGAATGGCTCCTGGTTTGGGATTCTACCCTTTAGTTTTCACCAAAGTAGGACTACCTGGGGATCCATAGGGAATAAGCTAGTATACCTAGCCAAAATCAGTGGGAGGGATATTAAAGGATCCGAGCCTGGGATACCTTACACCAGTTTGCAGTAACCCCATATCATGGAGATGTCCAAAGTGAATATGTCAGGGAGCAGTCAGGAACAGTGGGTGTAAGGTGGATAGGAAGATCTCTGGTACTAGAGGTGATCACTGAAGTTTCCAGCAAGCTATAGCTATGAGGAAAACCAAAAGAAATAACCCTATTTGAAAACGAATTATGAGAAATTTAAGCCAAAGATATATTCTAAATGTATTTGAAAACAAAGCTGTATGGGGGCTAACTATATGTCAGTCAGAAAGAACTGTTTGCAATCATTAAATTATTACCTATATTTTCTAAGCCTAAAAGTATTTATCTTTCCTTACAGATTAACTGCTCCTATTCTTTTATTTGTTCTAATGTTTTGTAACCCGCTACATATGTCTTCTTGCTTTCTTCTAAAAATCTTGCTTTCTTCTGACAATTTCAAAATATCCTCCTCACTTTCCTGTATGAACACCATGTGTTTTTCTCCTTCCTATCCCAAAAATGTTCCCATCCAAGGTCAGTATATTTAAATCATATTCTCCCTCCACAAAATCACTGATTTAGCATACTCCTCTGCCCTTCAATCCATAACCCATTTTAGATAAAAGTTCAAAAGAATGCTTTCTCTTCTTGGTTCTCCTGAATCCTTTCTGTTTCAGCCTGGGAAACATCCCAAAAATTATATAAATAATATTATTTTTCCCCAAACCATTACAGTTATGATTTGTTATGTAGTGGGTTCCAGTAAGAGTCTCTGTTGTTATACCAATGCTATGGAGAAAATGCCCAGATGATGCTGAGAAATGTATCAACTAATGTAGCAAATTGTAGAAGTTCAGAGGCTGTACCTGGATTACTGAGCTGCTAGATTAAAACTCCAGTGAAAGGAACACTACCCTTTAAACTAAAAAAATAAAATAAAGAAACTGGAAAAAGTATTTTTTTCTGGTAAAATCTAAAACCAAATAAACCGATACTTAATTTGCAGAAATTTAACTTCAAGCTGTAAGAAAAAATGTGGGTCTTAAGTCAATGCACTTAAATTTCATAAAGAAAGGATGGTTCCTTTCTTTATGAAATTTAAGTGCATTGACATTTTTTCCTACAGCCTTAAGTTAAATTAGGGATGCACTACATCAATGCTGTCCAACTGGTGGTCTGCGGCACCCCTATGCGTGACCCCCCATCCGTCTGACTGCTGTGACTGCTTGTCTAAATGGTATCAGTACTGAGATTAACTACCCCCCTGCATTGTTCATACCTCAGATTCAGTGTGTAACCCCTGCATTGTTTACATCTATAAGCTCCTGCATTGTTCACACCTGTAAGCCCCTCCATTGCTCAGTATATGCTGCCTCTGCCTGCCTTACAATGACTATGTATGCCATACTCGCCAGCCCTAAGCCCACTGTGTTTGGCATACACAGGCCTTATGCTGCCTGTGTGTGCCATACTCTGCCTGCCATATGTTGCCTGTGTGTGCTATACTCTGCCTGACCTATGCTGTCTGTGTGTGCCATACTCTGCCTGCCCTATGCTGTCTTTGTGCCATACTCTGCCTGCCCTATGCTGCCTGTGTGTGTCATACTCTGTCTGCCCTATGCTGCCTGTGTGTGCCATACTTTGCCTGCCCTATGCTGCCTGTGTGTGCCATACTCTGCCTACCCTATGCTGCCTGTGTGTGCCATACTCTGCATGCCCTATGGCCTATGCTGTCTGTGTGCCATACTCTGCCTGCCCTAGGCTGCCTGTGTGTGCCATACTCTGCCTGCCCTATGCCCCCTGTGTGCGCCATACTATGCCTACCCTATTCTGCCTGTGTGTACCATACTCTGCCTTCCCTATGCTGCCTGTGTGTCTGTAGGATGTCCCTAAGGTGTGTATTTCTGTGCTGGGGGCTGCTGTGCTATGCACAGGGGAGGAGGAGCCATTTATTCCCTTAGGTGACACACTACTAAACCACTTTCCATGGTGAAACAAGTAAAATATCATTTGTGGAGTCAGGCACTAGGCACCCATAAATCATTTAGAATGAGCTTGGGAGCACCTGGGGCTAAACCATTAGGAAGCCATGTTATTATAGCCTGCCTGTGGAAGATGTTAATTAATTTTGCCTGACAGTTCTATATACCTTAGTATAGCTAAAAGCTCAAGTTTAAAACTTTTATGCATGGGACTTCAGTTTTGCCCTTAGTGCTCTTGCAGTTGCTCTAGCCCTTAGTAAATGAGGGCTTTGTTCTGAGCCAGTTTCCATTGGAAGCAGTGGTCATGGTTTCCATAGTCAGATAAGTATGGGAAATCAGTGGTAGATATTCTCCTGCACCGTCCAAGTTGCACTCTGTATTCTATATTTAATGGCAACAACCATTTTACATATACCAAATATAATATAGTAGTACTAAGAAGCTAATATGTTGTAGATTATTTTTTTATGTTGCATAATTCTGAGATAACGTATTGTAGAATACCGTTATTGCAAAAAGAGAAGTGATGTGGAGAATTAAAATCAAGAATAGAATTTTAGGAAACAGAAACTCTTGTTTTTCCGGCTTACTTCTGCTAATTCCGAGCTAATCTTCTTCCTGTTTATCCTATAGCCAGTGCTCAGAAACAAGCCTTCAGATGACCTCAGATATAAGACACACTTTTGGATTTTCCACAAGGCTTTTGTTCCAACATGTGTTTTATGGCCAATTTAACTTGTGGTTGGCCTAGGCAAAACCAATTTTTACATGGCACCATTATCTGTATAAAGTTGGGCTTTACAAATAGTCCAATAAGCTGTGACTGTTGCCATGTTGCCCTACTGTACCTGCCTTCTACTGCCACTATTTATTCCCTGAGTTTATTAATCTCTTAAAAGTTAAGAGATTAATAAACAGGGTAGCCATCAGTCAACAAAATCCCTGTTCAATGTGTCACATTGTCATGCAAACATTTGTTGTTGTTATACAGGGGAGGAACAACTGGGTTTCTGATGGCATTTGTCTGAGCTTTCAAACTCTTCCTACTAACAATTATGTTATGTGTTTGGCACCACTATCAGCGGGCCCCTGCACAATTGCCTCTGCTACCTATTAAAGGGGTACTAAACCCAGCTGCACTGCTCAACCAAACTTTACTCAGTTATTGCTTAAAGGAGAACTAAAATCTAAAATTGAAAATCATTAGAAATGCTATATTTTGTATACTGAACATAAATATAAAGATTCTGAACTTACTGCACAAGCCCAGAGGTTAAGAAGCCTAATTAATAGTAATGATTTATGCTTTCAAAGTTGTCCAGAGGGGACTGCCATCTTGTTCCTTTGTTAGAACATCTTTTTAAGATTTAGGGCTTGCACATGCTCAGTTTGCTCTGGGCTGCTGTTGGGAGGCTAAGCTTAGGGATCGCAGTAAATTATCAAAACAGTACGTCAGGTAATATTTGCCATAGGAGCTAATTAATAATTAGAATCATAATATGCAGACTGTACTGGTTCTTGTGTTGCCATGTAATGTAATGTGGGTTTTAAATTTTTTTAGTATTGTTCAATAAAACTTTTCCCAGCTCTCCAGAGCCAGTGGCTGCATTAATATGCGAAATAATCCTCCAATGAGAATCCCAGCTGTGTAAATTTTGTTCCCTGTTCTTTGTTCCTTCAGTTTGAATTGGAAGCAATAAGCACAGTTTCCCAGCACTGAACAAGTCTGTCCCTTTATCCCCAGGTCTGATTCCTGTGTAACATAATGAAGCTAAATATGATGTAATTATCTCTATATGTAAGATAAGATCAAAATGGCTGATATAGTGCGGGGAATCTAATTAGCCTTCTCATTGGTATCCATATATATATATATATGACATTAAGTATTCTACTACTTTAATATACATTTGACTAAGGGACTGATTGTAGGACTGGTCAGACCAGTCCTCCAGTGTACACCACCTTGAAAGGAGGGGGGTATGAACCCTCCATAAAACTGCCCCACTGCACCCCATTCTGCAAAGAAGTTGACCAAAAATGTAAATACAGATGCAAAAGCACTTGCTAATTTGAATTGCCACACTGTAAGATATGCCATATTTGGTGGTTAGAAACGTGTTTAACGCTTCCAGTTTCAGCTGCAAGGTCAAAGAATGGGGCGTCAGGTCAGGTAGGATTCTGATTGAAGGATTATTTTGCTTTTTTTAGGGTAGCAACCGGTTCTAAAGAGATAGGGAAAAGTTTGTCAGTATTGCTTTAAGAATGCAATTCCGATGTTGTTGTACTGTAGATCCCACTGTGCTTTAACCCCTGAAATTTTAAAGTATGCTGGGCTTTGTAGTCCAGTAGTAGAGGAGTATGATTTAGCAACAGTGTTAGGGGACATAAGCCTTCTCTAACAGCAATTAAATATTGGGTGCTATAAAATCCTAGGAACACTGTGTTTTTGGGCTACTTAAGCATCTCAAATCCGCAAAACTTCCAAATGAATTGCCTGCATGGCAGATTGACATTTTTTTTAGTGAAGTGCCCAAAATTACTGCTCATTTTTTTAATTTTTTTTAGGGCCTTAGAATGTATGTACAGTGCTACTAACTTCTTGAAAGTGTGGCAGTCGTTAGCAGCTTCTGTTAACATGATGTGATAAAACAGTTTTAATTCTACATCATTAAAACCAAGCTTATTTTGAGCAACAAGTACACCAGCCCTTGTCCAGACAACATTCATATCCCTAGGAAGAAACTCTATCTCTTGTAAAAGAGGACTGTCATGCAAATAAATACTTTTCTGTGCTGGATAAACAAATATAACCTTTTAGATATTTTCACTTTATGACACTACTGGCATTTTAATCTGCTGAAAAGTGTTTTTCTAGTTTACGAGGAAACCCATACCTCCCAGAGAAAACACACATAAGCACCAGAGGGAATATAAATATTTCATGTAGATGTTGCTGTGGTCACAAAAACCCCCCCCTAAACCTCAACTTTAAAAGCAAAGATGGAGCCTTATAATTTTCTTGCCTCTATCTGAAATGTATGTGACTTAAAAGAGAAGGAAAGTTAAAATCACTTGGGGGTGCCAAATATTAGGCACCCCCAGTGATTAAGATTGCTTACCTATTTTCACGGGGCTCATGCATGTGCAGTAGGGTCAAAAAGTGTGGTTTTTCACTGCGCATGAGCAGCTGACATGAAGAAATAAGACAGAAGTGGATCAATTGCCTGCATGTACCCAGTAATTTCACCTTTCCTTCTCCTTTAAAGGGGCCAATGCCCCTATTCCCCATATTCACTGGATAGGGCTTGTGCTGAACATAATGTTTGACTATTGTTTTAATCATGAACAATGGATTTTGTTACCTCTTGAGCTAAATGGGGAAACAGGAAAACCAAAGTTACTCCATTTTTGATCCTTGTGAGGTAGATTTGTTAGCAGGAGTCCATTATGCAGGACAATTATCTAAGAATTGGTAATCTAATTGTGGTAACAATAATAATTATAGTTGCACTATATTTGTAAATGATTCTCCACATCTGTTGAAATGGAATAGATTTATAACGCAAGAGGACCAAAGACACCTCAGAATCACAGATAAATCTGTAGTATAACCATGTAATAATAAGAATGTGTTTCAGAACAGCACATTGGCTAATCAAGTTTTTAGATTCAAGACTCATTAGTTCCCTTCATTACACATGACGCAATTTCTGGAACTGAAATGCTTCCTTTCATTTTTAGCTGCATGTGTCTTTTCAGAGAAACATCGTGGCACAAATTGGGGAATTTCCCCCCAGCTTTCCCTTCCTTCTCTCTGGGGATAAATAGACACTGGAGGAGATGAGCCCATCAGACCTCGAGGGACTCTGTTCTTGCTGAATATCTGTCGTGCTCTGAAATTGTACTCTAAACTGACAGAATGCAGATCTCCATGGTGGCTCTTTGCCTGCTGCTACTCACTGCCTGCTGTACTCAAATTCAGTGTGTACCAGGTAAGTTGGCTGATTTCACTACGAGGAATCAGAATTTCTTTAATCACAGGCATTTAGGGAGGTTTAAGTTTTAACATTAAACAATCCTAAAACTTTCACTCATACTAAACTAGCCATTTGGTACATGATTCTAATTAGTAGATGGATAATTACTACTGTTATAGCTTAGGTATGCCAACATATTCTGCAGTGTTGTATAATGCATTGGCATGTGAATACAAATAGTACAAGAGACATAAACATCCAATGGGACAAACTTAAAACGAAGACATAAGGAGAGAAGTCCTTAGATCAGAGAGATTACAACCTAGATGAAGCTCATACGTCATTTATTTGTCTTTATTAACCTGTATTATATTATTATATAAACCTGTTAATTATATAATGCTAGAAATAAACAAGACATGGCTGCAGACAAGTAAAGCAAATGTCTTCATTTTATATTTAGGAAATTTTTCCCCAACATCTTGCTGTTTTAACTATGCCAAGAAGCGGATGCCTATAGGACTTTTCAATGACTATTATAACACCAGCAGCTCTTGTTCCAGTCCTGGAGTTATGTAAGTATTTGTAAATTCACACGTAGGTTTTCCCACCTCTTTAGTATGACCAAACACTTCATTATTATGGTCCACTAGACTACACAAGCATTTTGTCTGAGCTTCCATATATTTCACTTGTGCTAACTTTACTGAAACTAGTGAAACAGTTAAGGCCTGTCCAGTATTGTGGGTTTTAAAGAATTTCAGTGAAAGAGATCTGCCATAAAAATAACACAGCAAATAAGATCAAGTAGCACTTAACTGTGAAAAGGCTACACAAGCGCAGGATCTCTTACACAGAAAGCTTGAAGACATGGTAACTCAATATCCCATAGAGGCCTGTTAAAGCAAATTCCCATTTTTTTTTAATGATTTCTTTTCTCTGTAAAAATAAAATAGTGCCTTGTAATTGATAGCCTGGCACCTGGCATAATCCCTATTGGTGGCAAAGTTATTGGGATTTTTTTTACTGCTAAATGATTTTCAGTAGCCTTGGTAGCCTATGGTAACGATGCAGATTACTGGAAGACCCCCTACCTTGAAAATTCTATGTCCCAAGCATTTCAGATACAACTTTACCTATTATATACCTGTTATAGATACCTTAATCCATTTAAGGTGCAGGCTTTGAACTGCTTCCAGCAGTGAGCCCTGCAGGTTAATACAATTAGTCTGTTTTCCTATTAAATAACTGGTGAACAAAATAAAGAAACTGAATTTAGAGATGCATGGAAGAGGCACTGGTGGATAAAATAGTTTGACCTGTTTTTGCGGATAGATAGGTTATTGGCTGACAAAAGATTACTGTAAAGTTTCTAGCAGGCATTTTTCTAGTATTTTATTACTTAAACACTGCTGATATAACTACATATCCCATTCCAACAGTCTAAATGCTGTATTTTGCTATAGAGTAACATTTTGTCCATAAATCAAACCATTATGTCATTTCTCCCCAACAGATTCAGAACAATCAAAGGACATGAAATATGTGCCAAGCGAAGTGACAAATGGGTGATTGATTATATGACCAGACTGGACCAAAATAATCTTAATCTGTAACCTGAGATTCAAGGCAGATAACTCAAAGAAGTTGTGTATTATCACATGCAAAAGTTACTCCATTTGGGTTGTGCTTGGTTGTGTACTGAGCAATACAACTGCTAAAATTGGCATCATTTGCATGGACATCTAAATAGTTTTTTAGACCTGTAAATCTTTTATTGAATGTTTTGAAATATTTTTTTACGTAAATATGTTTTGTATTTTAATTTATTGTTAAATGTGGTGCTTTGACTACAAAATAAAAATATATTTTTCAATAATGAAACAGCTTATTATTTATATTAAATATAAATATTATATTGAATGTAGAATGTTTTTATGCTGCTGTTTATATACGGGGCCATAGCGATGATAAAACCAGAAATACACAAGTTCCTTTTTGTTAATGTCTCAAACCACATTACAGTAATGCTTAAACACAGCACTGGTTTTTACTGCAAGGGCAGAGAGGACAGTTGCTGTACTGCACACATTTTCTGAGTTATTTTGTTTGCAACTAGCATTGCAGCAACTCTGTATTACGAGTAAAAAGAACAGTGATTAGCAGTAACCTTAAACAAAACAAACAAGCCACAATGTGGAATAACAGTGAGACAGGGGGCAAAGGAAGAACAGGGAAAAATGTAGCAAGCTTTTAGAATATTTCAGCAGAAGCATAACTAAAAGTTACAGTAGAGTCCCATAACCATAAACAGGCCCAAGAAAACAGAAATTGATTTCTGGGTCTTACACAAGTGCATATTGCATATCACATGTGAAGCACACTGGCACCCCCCTGAATGGTGCACAGAGTGGTGATGTACCATGAACTTATGCCCCAGGATAAACATTTAGGAGTTAAACTCCTTAAATAATTGCTGGGTGACTTTGCACCTCCGCAATAAACTTTTAAAAGGGTTTTACCCTTGTTTGCAGTCCTGAGTGCCATTTGCTTTTTTCTTGCTATAGTGTATTTGGAGGGTGCCGATCCCTCTAGCAGTGTGCACCGGACAAAAGAATTTTTTGGAGGGTTAGGGTGTGCGGATAAGGTCTCTGTGGTCCAGTCTGGGTGACTTTGAGAGTCATGACACCCCAGGTGCATGTGCAAGACAACTAGAGCAGAAGAGCACTAAAGGGTGCAAAAATGAATGCAGGCAGCACTGTATTCACAGGGCAAACAGGAGTCTCTGCACTCACTGAGTTCAGTGACCTGCAACAATTATTCTTGGTACAGGGCAAGACACAAAGTACACTAAAAATGATAGATTTCGCCTTTTCTCTTGGTACTTTGCACCCTGTTCTGTACATAGTAAATAACCCCTTTTAAATAAGAAGGATTAAATTCATTACATAATTCATGCAGTTACTAAGGGAGTTCTAAATACTTAGGAGTAAATTGCAGTTTATAAGTTGTAAAGGAGGACTGAAAGCAAATATGTGAAGGCTATGCAGTGGGCACTGCTCCGAGGAGGCAAGTTGAGAAACTCACCTCAGGCAGCAGCAGCCTACAAGTTACCGGGAGCAGTGAATTGCCCCTCATTTTCTGTACACTTAATATGAAGCTTTTGTGAACATGATGTGATTAAACCTTTTAAATTCTACATCATCAAAACAAGCTTAGTTGGAGCAGCAAGAACACCAGTCCTAATGTATACGATATTCATACATATAGGAAGAAACCTCTCACATTTACATTTGGGTTTTTGTTGAAAAGCAATATTTGTCAGTGCTAGACAAAAAGATATACCTTTAAATATTTCCACTTTATGGTGCTACTGGCCCTTTAAGCTGCCTCAATTTTTTGTAGTTTAAAAGGAAACCCACAGCACCCAGAGGAAACACACATGAGCACCAGAGGGAACATAAATATTCCATGCAGATATTAATGTGGTCGAAACAAAACCCCAAACCACAACTTCACAAGTTTTATGTGACTTAGAGGCATATTTTATCCCCATGTTCAATAAGAGTTCAATGAATATGGCTTATTCTGAACACACTTTGCTATTTTGAATCTCAACGGTTTTGTTATTTCCTTCGCTACACAGAGTAAACAGGGAAAATTAAGCTACTCTGTTGTTTGGTTCCACCCCTCTCTCCCCTTCTTGTAGGCTGCCAGCAGCAGCCTTCAGTAGCAATGCACATATGTGTAACTTGATCCTGTCTCCTGTTCTGAGCTACACATGCCCACCAGCCAATCAGAAGCGGATCTGCCAGAGGGGAGGGGGGGAGGGAATGAAACACATGTGCAGCATGAAGCGAGAAGAGGAGAAGAGAAAGGAAGGGAGAATACCTTTTTAAAGAAGGCTGCCTGGTCAAGAAAACAGATAGAAAATGTGAAGTACCCTGAAGGTTAGTGGCGGATCTGGCCACCTAAAGGCACGTTGAGGAATATTTCTGCCAGATCCATGCATCGGATCAAGAAAGCAGCTGCTAAAATGCCATTACATAGCAGCAAACAGATATTTGAAGCTGCTGGTCCCACGGACATCAAGGTCCTCCAGAGTCTTGCAACTGTGCATAAACCTTCTATTCGGCCACTACTAACTAATGCTCACAAGCAGAAACGGCTGTATTGGGCAGAGAAATACATGAAGACTAATTTTCAAACATTTTCAAAAATTTTCCTGTTCACTGATGAGTGCTGTGCAACCCTGGGTGGTCCAGATGGATGGAGTAGTGGATGGTTGGTGGAAGGCCACCGTCTTCCAACAAGGCTGCAACGTCAGCAAGGAAGTGGTGGAGTCATGTCTTTGGCCGGAATCATGGGAAGAGAGCTGGTCCCTTTAGGGTCCCCGAAGGTGTAAAGATGACCTCTGCAAAGTATGTGGAGTTTCTGACTGACCACTTTCTTCCCTGGTACAGAAGGAAGAACTATGCTTTCCGTAATAAAATCATCTTCATGCGTGACAATGCACCATCTCATGCTGCAAAGAATACCTCTGCATCAAAGGCGGCTATGGGGATAAAAGGAGAGAAAGTCATGGTGTGGCCTCCATCCTCCCCTCACCTCAATCCTATTGAGAACCTTTGGAGCTTCCTCAAGCAAAAGATCTATGAGGGTGGGAGGCAGTTTACATCCAAACAGCAGCTCTGGGAGGCTATTCTGACATCTTGCAAACAAATTCAAGCAGAAACTGTCCAAAAACTCACAAGTTCAATGGATGCAAGACTTGTGAAGCTGCTATCAAATAAGGGGTCCTATGTTAAAATGTAACATGACCTGTTAAAATGTTTAAAAAGTTAAAATGCTGTTAAAAGTTTGATTGATATAGCTTTTGATTTCAGTAAATATGCTGCAAACACAACAAATGACAATTTTCAGTTCTTTACAACCTATAAAGTGTTTTGAAACATACCGTGCATAATAATTTGAAAACAGTGCATTGTAAGTTTTTTATTCTTAAAAAAAATACTGTTATCATTAGGAGGTTTGTTCAATAAAATTTGAATTGTACTCTTAATAGTTGATAACATGAGAATTATGCTGACTGTTATTTACATCAATTATTTTGGTAAATGAGAAAAATATCATTTGTATAATAATTTGGAACACAGTGTATAGTACGACCATGTAATAAAAAGAATGTGTTTGAGAACCGCACATCGGCTTATCGGTTTTTAGATTCAAGACTTTAGGGTGAAGACACATGGAGCAACTCAGTACTTAGCTGCTACTAGTAGCTCCATGTGTCTTCACCCTTATTAGGCAAGATGCAATTTACATTTCCTTTTATTAGCTGCATGTGTCTTTTCCACGAAACTCTATGATGATATCACACAGAACACAAATTGTGGAGTTTCCCCCCAGCTTTCCCTTCCTTTTATCTGGGGATAAATTGACATTGAAAGGAGATGAGCCAGTCAGACCTTGAGGAACTCTGCCCTGCTCTGAAATTGCACTCTAAACTGACAGAATGCAGATCTCCATGGTGGCTCTTTGCCTGCTGCTACTCACTGCCTGCTGTACTCAAGTTCAGTGTGGACCAGGTAAGTTGGCTGATTTCTCTATAAGGAATCCAAATTTCTTTTATCACATGCATTTAGAGAGAGTTTTAGTTTTAACATAACTTAAAACAATATGATATCTTCCAAATATGTTATTTGCCCTGATTTACTTTTATAAAGCAACAACCCATTCTTTTTGGTATTTGGACTAGGTCTACAATTATAGCTTATTCTGCAGCCCTGTACAATGGGATGGGAATTAATAGTACAACAGATATAGACAACCAATGGAGCAAACAAAACCAAGCTATAAGGAGAGAAATCATTGCCAATGTGAGCTTGCATTCTACATGAAACCTAAAAGTGCATTAATTAACCTATACCATTTTATAGAAAAAAAACCTTCTTGTAATATAATGCTAAAAATCAAGAAATAGCTCCAAAAATATCTTCTATTTACATTTAGGAAGGAATTTTTCCCCAACATCATGCTGCTTTCATTATGCCAAGAAGCGGATGTCGGTAGGACTATTTAAGGACTATTATATCACGAGCAGCTTTTGTTCCAACCCTGGAGTCATGTAAGTATTAACAGCAGTGATGTAACTACTGGGTGTCTGAGGTGTTACGCTACTGCTTACAGATTTATAAGAATTTAGTCTGAGCTTCCTTATACTTCACTAATGCTAAGTTTATTGGAAGGCCTGTTGAAGCAAACAATCTTTATTTTTTCAATTATTTCATTTTTATCTGTAAATAAAACAGTACATTGTATAGGATAGTAACTAGCATAAATCCCTGTGGATCCCAATACTATTGGGGTTTCAGTTGGAAAACCCCAGGGACCAAGCATTCCACATAATTTTACATAGTGTATCTATTTCTACATATACCTGTGATAGATACCTTAATCCGCAGACTTTGTATATTTGTTTCCAACATTGAAATCCCTGCAGATTTGTTTCCATTTGAGCTCTCTCTAAGAAGGGATTTGAAAAAAAAGATGAAAGGTCTTATTGTACTTTAAATTGATACAGTACAATTTGCTGACTGTTGTTTCTTTATAACACTACATGAAATTATAAAACTAAAGTTACATGGAATACTCATGCAGTAAGTCTGACAGGTGGTGTGATAGGTTAATGGCTGACAATAGACCACGGTAAAGGTTTCTGACAAATATTTTTCTAATATTATTTTATTAAAGCACTGCTGATATATCCACAGAGCTCATTCCAATAGTCTACAACCTATGCTATAACCGTGCTATAGATGGAGGCATATTTTGTACATATATCAAACCATCTTGACATTTTCCCCCAACAGATTCAGAACAAACAATGGAAATAAAATATGTGCCAAACCAAGTGACAAATGGGTGACTGATTATATGACCATACTGGATCAGAATGCTTTTTCTCTGTAACCTGGGGTGTGTTTGGTTGTGTACTGAGCAATGTCAAATCAACTGCTTAAGAAGGAGTCATTTCCAATGGATATCTTACTTATTTAGACCTCAAAATCTTTTATGAAATGTTTTAAAATATTTGTATAGATACATGTCTTTTGTATATTAATTTATTGTTAAATGCAGTACTTTGTTTACAAAATAAATATATATTTTTCAATAAAAAAAGTTATTTTTATTTATGTTGTAAAAAATAGAATAATGCACAGATTCCTTTTTATTCATGTATTATTTTTAATGCAAAAACACAGAACTTTAATAAATGTCTTAATTTGCACCACAAAATCATACATGCATATCAGGATGAACATCATACTATAAAGATTAATAACAGATCACAATAAGACTGGGGCCGCTCTACACATATTCTTTGACCTTTTTCCAGCAATAGAAAGTATAACTCGTAGACATTCCAGCACTGTTTTTAGTGCAAGGGCTAAGAAGAATGTTGCCATATTGAGCAGCTTTTAGTTTAGACTCATTAGGCATTATTTATAATAGGCATAGATTTGCAAGAGGAGGGGATCATTCTTTTACATTACAAAGTGCTGGTAAGGGCCCATCTAGAATATGGCATTCAGTTTTCCTCAAATGGGATATTATTAAATTAGAGAGAGTCTAAACAAGGGCAAATAAGGGTACAGAAAGTCTCAGTTACGAAGAAAGACTGGTCAAGTTGGGGTTGTTTATGCTGGAGAAGAGATGCTTAAGGGGTGATATGATAACTATGTACAAATATATAAGGGGATCATATAATAAACTCTCTAATCTAGGCCCTTTGAGCAAAAATGAGGGCATTCATTCCAATTTAGAAGAAAGAAAGGAAATATTTGCAAAGGGATATTTAGAGTAGTGAAGTTGTGGAAAGCAGCAGATTTTGGGGACAGCTATTGTCCAGTGTCCAGGTACAATGTCTTTGTTCTATGTATTTTTCTGGGTAAATAGTAAAATCAGGCATTGTTACCCAGCAAATATCCTTGGAATAAACAGACAAAAAATAGACAATATATTCTATATACAACAAATAAGTACAAATGAGTAACAAATAAGGCCTGGTAGATAGTTAATAAATTGTCCAGTTAGATATTTTTGCTCATGACAAGTCAGCACTTGGTATTGGGAGTTTTCTAAGAACTCTTGTATAAAAGAGAGCCTCCACCATGTGTCAGTAGCTTCGCCCAGGACTCCTGAACGAGTACCAGGACATTTGGATCATCGCTTGGTTACCAGAAACCTGAAGGTCATGTACCAAAGGTTGTGGGGCTCCCTGAATTGATGCAGAACTGCCCATGGTTGTAACTATAATCATACAAAGATAAGTATATATATATTTAATTCTATTATTACTTGTGTGTGTAAGTTATTGCTCACTAATAGTTCATCAGAAGGTTTTATCATTGATCCTGCATATTTTTTTTTATATTTTTTAATATTTGTTATGAATTAATTAATATTAATTATTAATTTGAACAAATGTTTACCCCCTTTATTACAGATCTCTTTCTGTTACAGGCAGTGGTGTTACAATAGTGGCAGCAGACCCTGTGTCAATGTCAGAGTTTGTGAAACTGGGTGGGGGACCCCACAACCTCACAACCCCACAACCTCACCCTGCGCAAAACTTGTGATCCCCTGTTCCGTTGGCATTTGTTATTATGCACTGGCACATGGCCTTGCTTGTGTGGGCGAGGGTGAATTCTGGGTACCTGAGCCCTTTACACACAGTGGTGGTTTTCTATATAATACACAGAAAGAAATCGCCAGTGCTCGGTCTAACCCACGCTGTAGTGTTGACCAGCTGCTAGAAACACACTATTGTGCCAGCGCTCGGTCTAACCCACAATCTGGAGTTGACCAGCTGCTATAAATGATAAAAAGCCATTAATTATACACAAAGAGAAAGAAAGTTTGCCAGCGCTTAGTTTGCCTTTAAAAATTTTTTTTTTTACAAAAAATGAGGTGTTAGTACCACACTTTGGCCAAAATATGTAAGCTCACGTGCCACGTCAAGGCCCCTCATTGTACGTGAGTCCTACACTGTCTAATGACTTTGAGTCTGTGATGCAATTAAAATAAAGTCCCCCAGCAAACAATGTGACTGAGTAGTAAGACCCTGTTGCACCTACCTTTAGCTCAAAAAGGCTCTAGTGGAAAAGCAGGGAGCTTTTAAGCCCCAGCACTGCACTGAAACATTCCTTGTAATTTTGTAGCAGACTTTCCAAACTTTATGTAAGTGTAGCGTTTATTATGTGTTACAAACCTCAAGAGTTGTTACAGTAGCAACAACCCATACGATCAGCCCAGTGAATAGAGAGTTGGTTTGATTTTAGTTTTTTCCTACTTTTCTTTGTCTTCTCTTAAGGTTTTATGTAACCGATTTTAATGAGACTTAATAAAGGTATAATTTTAATGATCAATACAGGTGTGCCAGTAAAGTGTCTTGTGTGTCTTCCCCTCTCAGGAATTTCCCTTTTGATTTACGTGAATACCACACACTGTGCACCCTGAAACTATAGTACAGGGTTACCTCTTCTTTGGATGTAACCAGCTCATTAGCACACACATGAAAGTGATTCATTGGTTTAAAGGCTACATAGCAGTTAGAAGCAAAATTTGGCTACAATTTGTACACAAAACACAGAAAGAAATCACCAGCACTCGGTCTAACCCACGCTGTAGTGTTGACCAGCTGCTAGAAACACACTATTGTGCCAGCGCTCGGTCTAACCCACAATCTGGAGTTGACCAGCTGCTATAAACGATAAAAAGCCATTAATTATACACAAAGAGAAAGAAAGTTTGCCAGCGCTTAGTTTGCCTTTAAAAAAAAAATCTTTTTACAAAAAATGAGGTGTAAGTACCACACTTTGGCCAAAATATGTAAGCTCACGTGCCACGTCAAGGCCCCTCATTGTACGTGAGTCCTACACTGTCTAATGACTTTGTAGCCAAATTTTGCTTCTAGCTGCTATGTAGCCTTTAAACCAATGAATCACTTTCATGTGTGTGCTAATGAGCTGGGGCTTAAAAGCTTCCTGCTTTTTCACTAGAGCTTTTTTGAGCTAAAGGTAGGTTTTCTATATAATGATAGAATAATATATTAATTTAACTGGAGTCTTTCATCCTTTTATGAAAGTGATTACTCATAAATATTCCAATTAACCTATGACATAATAAAAAAATAAAAGATACCTTAAGAAACATAAGTCTGTCCAATGTAGCCATATCATGTTTAAATATCTTTATTTTTGTTCTTTCTAATCTCCCATGTATGTGTTTTTTAATATCTGTTTATCTTACATCCATCAATCATGGAACCTTATCTATATACAAGATATACAATATATACAAACACACAGCACTACATCACAGCAGTTTCTGCAATGGACTTCCTAATTGTCATTCACAAAGCACTTATTTTCAGCAGGGAAGTGGTAAACCTCACAGAACAAATGCAACATTGTTGTTTATGAGATTAAGATAGTGTACATCAGGCATACTGAATTTTACTGGGTATTTTGTGTCTAGGGATGGGGGCTATGAGGATATTTTATAGAGTGAAATAATCTACACAGCAGGCTCACCAGACTCTTTGGGTCTCTGTAAGGGATGTTGCAATATGTGAAACTGAAACAAAATTCCTGCTGCATCAGCTTTAAGCATGAAGGCATGTGTTCTTTTTATTGTTTCCTTTCAGCATCTGCATGGACTTTTTGGAGAGACTCGATGATGACGACTTCACACAAGAATAATTTGGAAATTCCTTGGAATTTCCCTTCCCTCTAAATGAGGGATAAATAGAGGCTGGGAGAGAAAACAGAGTCAGATCTTGCTGAACATCTGCCTGTTCTGAAAAGTCACAAAACATGCAGATCTCTGTGGCTGCTCTTTCTCTTCTTCTGCTAACTGCCTGCTGTTCCCAGGTTCACTGTGGTAAGTCTGATGTTTTTCCTACAAATGTGGATAATAACATTAGCATAATGAAAGTAGTGATATTTTTTCTGCCAGATAGATCCATAGTTGTCAGTGTAGAAGCTGCAATCCTAAATCTGGCTTTTGTTCTCATTTAAAGAGAAATGAATTATATAATACGTAAAACGTATACATACCTGTGCTTTAATATTGATTTATGTAGATTGTGGGATATAGCCCTATTTTTTGGTCACAGTAATAAATGTGGTATTAAATCTGCTTTTATGAAGCCTGGCAATGTTAAATCATTCTTCATGGAATTAAAGTTGTACACCCCACAATGGTTACTAAGTTTTTGTCCTTTGATAAATACACCTTTTTGCTCTTATCCTCTGACTGTATGTAAGGAAATATAAATTGTAGGTAAGCTCTACTTACATAACACTACACTTTCCAATCACAGCACTTTATGGATATGGTTGGTAAAAAAAAGGTAGCTCAAGAACAAATATCTAGGGGGCTTTCCTCCATTACCCATGACACAATGCACTCTTCTCTTTTTATCATGTTTATTGGAAACCAATCTGTAAAGACTTCATGAAATATTACAAAATATGTGGAATACAAGCAAATATCTGTTTTTTGCCTTACAGGTCGGGGCTTTCTTCCAACATCCTGCTGCTTTAAGTTTATCAAGAAATGGCTGTCACCAAAACATGTGAAAAGCTATTACAACACCAGCAGCTTCTGTCCCCATTCTGCTGTTGTGTAAGTACAGGTTTTGTTTATAAAATGTTCTTGCAAGCCTGAAGCACCCAACCTTAAGGGAAAAAGTAAAACCTGGCATACAGTCCTATTTTATCCACATGCATTTTGTGGACAGGTAGAGTGAATTGGATACACCTTCATTCACCCCTGTGTGTAGAAAGAGTGTGGATTCACTTCTCTCCATTTGCTTACAAAAATGTTTTCCATGTGTAATTAAGTTTTTCATCAACTTCAATAGAGAGCTAGGGGGCGCAGTGGGACAGCTTTATGGTTGGGTTTAGTGTCCCTTTAAAGCAATATTGCAAAATTAAACTTTTCCCCAAATCTCCCCAGCCAACGACTGCTTTAAAATGCAAAAAAGCCTCCAATAAGAATCCCAGCTGATCTGTGTGAATCTGCCTCCATGTACTTTGTTTTGGCAATTGGAGTTGGAAGCTTTAAGCACAGTTTCCCAGCAATAACAAGTCTGTCCTTTATCCCCATTTCTGATTCCAGTGTGTCATATAATGATGAAAAAAATACATAATTATTTCTATATGTAAGATAACAGCAAGATGCCACATGCTGGGAATCAGCATTGTCATTGGTCAATTCTCTTGCACTTATAATGAGATTTTTGGTCAGTAGAATTCTCATTGGTGAATTGTCTTGCATCTATAATTACATTTGTCGGCAACTTCAACAGCAAAACTAGGGGGGGCACAGTGGGGCAGCGCTATGATAGGGTTTACAACCCCTTTAATGCACAGGCATTAAATATTTAAAAAAGGCTTTAATAAATGTGGCAATTTTCCCCTATATAAAGTAACCATTGTTTTTTTTGTTTTTTTTACTCAACAGGTTTACGACAAAGAAAGGAATTAAAATGTGTGCCAAATCAAGTGACAAATGGGTGACTGATCTCATCATCCAGTTGCCTGCAAATTAATTCTAATTTCTTTAATGTTTCTTTAAACTGCAATTTGGTTTAAAGCCTGAAATAGGAATGCCTAATTTTTGAATGGGGGGGGGATATGTTTTATACCATCCATCTCTACCATCTGAGTGTAGGTCAGAGATTTATCAAAAGTCTTTTCTCATGTGTTCTTCCTCTAGGCAATTTATAGGTTGGCTTTACATTTGTTCTCCATTTTTTTGTAGTAATTAAAAAAACACATTTCAATATGTTTTTCTAGACAGGTATTTTTATTTGTATATTTTGTGTATTTATTTTATTCCTGGTAGCAGCCCTAGTTAATCAGAAGAGTCATATCTTATTGTCTTGATGGAAGTGAGTTATCAGTTTTCCTAAATGCAAAATCTTCAGGTTTAGTCTGCATTAAAGTCCTACTAAAGCTGGCCATACACGCACCGATACTATATTCGGTGCGTGTATGGCATGTCGGCGAGTCGCAGGAAGCTGCTGATATCGGTCGACTCGCCGATCGGACCGGTTAAAAGATTTTGATTGGGCACCATAGAAGGCGCCTGACCAAAATCTGCCTTCAGTGCTGAATCGGCAGAAGGAGGTAGAAATCCTATTGTTTCTACCTCCTTATCTGCTGTTTCAGCCCTGACGGTGTGTGGCGGATCTGACGATGTTTCGTGCGACTGTCAGATCGCCACGTGTGTGGCCACCTTAAAAGCTAGGGCAGTCTGCTGAACTGTTTGATTGTCTGTCTCCAGTAACAATTTGGAAGGATATTATGTGATACATATTTTTATATCTCTACCTGTATATTATACTTTATTTGACTTTTTATTTTTAAATGTATTTATTTTGGACATATATTAATTTATTACTGTATAGTTATTTCTAATAGACTTACAAAATAAAAATGTTATCTTAAAATCACTGTTTATCTTTATGATTTTTTCCATCTGAACAAGATTAAAGGGGATTTAAATCTTTACAAACTGTCCACCTGAGCTACCTAGCCAAAAAAATCATAATTACAGATGTAAAAACCTGCAGCAATGAAAATGCTGTTACACTACAAAGAGAACTAATTGTATAATTCTGCAATAATTATATTACACTGTAAACTAAATGAGAGGGTGGAAAATGCAAAAACAAGGTGCAATCCATTATGGTGGGAGGGGGATGTTGTTTACCTATCCCCTACTTGAGCATCATTCAGGAGCTCTAGTGGGTGCAGGCTGCTACAGTGACCAGTATCTACTGCCTGCCCTATGACAGCCTTGCTGGCGCTGTGCTCTGCACCTTGAATTTGATTTTCTTATTTGGTTAAAAAGATGGTCTAACAAAGTAACAAGATGGCGGCCCCCTTTGGACAACTTTGAAAGCATAAATCATTACTTTAATTTGGTTTTTCAATCCCTGGGCTTGTGCAGTAAGTTCATAATGTTTATATCTATGTTCAGTATACAAAATACAACATTTCTAATGATTTTAAATTTTAGTAGACTTTAGTTGTCCTTTAAAGTACATTCTCAGAATCAAGAATTTCTATTTATCAGATACAAGGGTGCCTTGTAAAGCTAAATCAATCCACGGTGGAAGCTTTACCACATGTAGATAGAATGGAACAGTAGGGGTCTAACACCACCCATGTGTGTGTGTGTATATATATATATATATATATATATATATATAACTTGCAACAGAAGCCGGCACTCACGTATAGAGAAGATTGATTTGCCTGGGTGCAGTTCCAACGAAAAATGTATACAAATTCTTGAAAGCAGGTACCGCTCACACAGGTCTTAAAGTTCCATTTTTAAAGCTTTATTATCGAGGCGAGAGAACTGACGTTTCGGCTGTACCACCAGCCTTTGTCAAAGTTACAAAAAGACAGTGAATAGAAACCTAATATACAGTGTTTGGCGGGAAACCAACGGTCAGTGACGTGAAAGTGTGGGACACCCCCACACAATGACGTGAAAGTGTAAAACACCCCCACAAAACAAACGTGGTGACATTAAGTGAGTGCTGTAAATAACACAATTCCAAACCCCTGTTACAAACATACGGCAAGAAAATAAATGAAACAAATAAATAAAGCATACATAGAGACAATAAACTAAATCACCAACAATAGTGTAGGGGAATCAAAAAACATGACATGTTACAGGGGGATATAAAAGCAAAGCAAAAATAAAAAAGAATTCAATTCTATGTATATAAGTAATAGATAAGGGTAGGTCGTTCCAAAGCGCAAATATTGTCTGGGTACCAGTCCCGTACTTAGCGCTCATGTCGAACTAAGCCATTTAACGAATCTCACTGATATTTAGGTTCTATATGCCACAGCAGCATTGTATATCAAGTATCAAGTATCACCACACTGAAAGTAAATGCGAGCAACCAACAATATCATGTAGAACAACTATAACAGAGTTTCTTATTCTAGGGCTACTGTTGCTATTCTTTAAACTGTAATAAATTGTATTCAGTAAAGCAACATTGTATTTCTTGAGTCATTTTTTGAATTATCATAAAGTAACAATGTATTTCTATAGTCATTTCTTGGGTTATCAGGAGGGGAAAGAATGAAAAGAATAAAAAATGAAACGTAGAGATAATAGTTTGGAATCAGTTGGCGCTACGTATGTTGGGGTGAGTGTGTGGATATATCACTGGGGATAAAATGGCTGAGGGTTCAGCTTGCACCTGGGGCTACAATTAGCTGGTTTGTCCATTGTGAAGCACACCTTAATCAATTTGTTGATATATCACTGGGGATTACTACAGAGCCTGAGGATCTGTTAAAGACAGGAAAATAGGAAGAAAAGGTAGAAATTAAGGACAAAAGTAAAAGATAAAGATTATTCTCAACCCATCCGGATACGAGTTCCCAAATGATGTTCAGTTCAGTCTCCGGTCCTGAACTGAACATCATTTGGGAACTCGTATCCGGATGGGTTGAGAATAATCTTTATCTTTTACTTTTATCCTTAATTTCTACCTTTTCTTCCTATTTTCCTGTCTTTAACAGATCCTCAGGCTCTGTAGTAATCCCCAGTGATATATCAACAAATTGATTAAGGTGTGCTACACAATGGACAAACCAGCTAATTGTAGCCCCAGGTGCAAGCTGAACCCTCAGCCATTTTATCCCCAGTGATATATCCACACACTCACCCCAACATACGTAGCGCCAACTGATTCCAAACTATTATCTCTACGTTTCATTTTTTATTCTTTTCATTCTTTCCCCTCCTGATAACCCAAGAAATGACTATAGAAATACATTGTTACTTTATGATAATTCAAAAAATGACTCAAGAAATACAATGTTTCTTTACTGAATACAATTTATTACAGTTTAAAGAATAGCAACAGTAGCCCTAGAATAAGAAACTCTGTTATAGCTGTTCTACATGATATTGTTGGTTGCTCGCATTTACTTTCAGTGTGGTGATACTTGATACTTGATATACAATGCTGCTGTGGCATATAGAACCTAAATATCAGTGAGATTCGTTAAATGGCTTAGTTCGACATGAGCGCTAAGTACGGGACTGGTACCCAGACAATATTTGCGCTTTGGAACGACCTACCCTTATCTATTACTTATATACATAGAATTGAATTCTTTTTTATTTTTGCTTTGCTTTTATATCCCCCTGTAACATGTCATGTTTTTTGATTCCCCTACACTATTGTTGGTGATTTAGTTTATTGTCTCTATGTATGCTTTATTTATTTGTTTCATTTATTTTCTTGCCGTATGTTTGTAACAGGGGTTTGGAATTGTGTTATTTACAGCACTCACTTAATGTCACCACGTTTGTTTTGTGGGGGTGTTTTACACTTTCACGTCATTGTGTGGGGGTGTCCCACACTTTCACGTCACTGACCGTTGGTTTCCCGCCAAACACTGTATATTAGGTTTCTATTCACTGTCTTTTTGTAACTTTGACAAAGGCTGGTGGTACAGCCGAAACGTCAGTTCTCTCGCCTCGATAATAAAGCTTTAAAAATGGAACTTTAAGACCTGTGTGAGCGGTACCTGCTTTCAAGAATTTATATATATATATATATATATATATATATGGGCCCTCCCTAGTTTGGATAAAGGGTGCCTTTTGGTTTACTCCAGAAATACTGTACAGCAATATCTAAAACAACATCGGTGCTGCTCTAATCAGTGGAGCTGAGGGGAAAATCAGTAAAAAGAAATTGTACGTATAGGGCCTGATTCACTAAAGTGCGATAAAATTTATCGCATGGTTTTTTGCGTTAAATTAGACGTGATAATTAGCGCGCGATTCACCATAGTATTATCGCGTGCGTTAAGTCGCAATATCGCATGCGTTATTTTTCGCGCAAACGTATGCGCTAGTTTTAACGCATGCGTTTAATAGCGCACAGAAAAGAATACGATCGCATGATTCACAAACAGTAAGGCGCACTAAATATCGCATTAGGCTATGCGAAAATTAACACCTACTTCAGGATGGAGAGAATTATAGAAAAGTACAGTTAATGAGCTTTTGGCAATAAAATATGGACTTTGCAGTGTGATTTATTCAAGTATGTGTTTCCCCTAGAGCAGGGGTGTCGAACTCAATCAGAGAAGGGGCCAAAATCTAAAATCCAGCCTAAATCGCGGGCCGAATGGTTTACTGAACCCCCATACAAAGTACCCCCAATTGCCCCCATAAACAGTGCCCCCAAAAATAAGTACCCCCAATTGCCTCATCATACACAGTACCCCCCCATAGACAGTAGCCCCCACACACAGTGCCCCCAATTGCCTCATACACAGTACCCCTCCATAGACAGTAGCCCCCACACACAGTGCCCCCAATTGTCTCATACACAGTACCCCCCATAGACAGTAGCCCCCAATTGCCTCATACACAGTACCCCCCATAGACAGTAGCCCACACACACAGTGCCCCCATACAAAGTACCCCCAATTGCCCCCATAAACAGTGCCCCCAAAAATAAGTACCCCCAATCGCCTCATCATACACAGTACCCCCCATAGTAGCCAGCCCGCACACACAGAGCCCCCACAGAAAGTACCCCCAACAGACCAGTGATGTCGGCGGCTCCTTCTCTCTTATGCCGCGGCAACAGGCACTACTATAAGGGTGCGCCTCGTCGCTGACGTGTGACGTCATACGCACGGGTGCAACCTTATAAAAGGGCCTGTTGCCGCGGCATAAGAGAGAAGGAGCCGCTGGCGCTGACGAAGACTTGGTATGTTTTTGCGCAGAGTGCGTGCAGTGATGACAGCGCGGTGCGGGCCACATTGCAAGGCCTGGTGGGCTGGATTTGGCCCCGCGGGCCTTGTGTTTGACATGTATGCCCTAGAGTGACGCAGCCGCCAGTTTGCAGCGAAATGGTCATTTTTAATACAGTAATTTTCCGCAAGTATTGGCGTGTATGGCTAACATGGCGTGCGTTTATTCGCACGACTATTTATATGCGGCTACAAGTGATGAAATGTTTCACCAGGCATGGATTCGCAGGGAATTTTTGGACGTGCAGCGAATTTTTCTGCAGCAAATTTTTTTCATGCGTTTCGCAAAACAATCTGCCAATGGCAAAACGCATGAAAAAATTTGCCACGCAAAAATTCACCGCACGTCCAAAAATTGACACAGGCGTCAAAAAATATTAGTCGCGGGCAACAATTTTTGCCGTTTCGTGGATCTTTCAAAAGATTTGCTAATTTTTCACTAAAGATAACCAGAACACATTTGCTCATCACTAGTGGATACTATTTATAAGCATCTACTACTTATATGCTACCATTTATATGTGGCTACTATTTATATGCGGTGACAATTTTTATACACTATTTCTAAGCTACTATTTATATGCGGCGACTATTCGTGTGCGTTATTTTTACCACATGGAAATAGTCTTCACGAGTTAAATAACGCATGCAATATCGCGCGTAACATAGCGCAAGTATGCTTATAGTGAATCGTGCGAAAAGTCGCAAAATTAAGACGCGATAAAATTTTTACCGCACGCTATAAATATCGCATGTTTTATCGCACTTTAGTGAATCGGCCCCATAGAATCTTACTCTCAGCCTCACATTTGAATTTATAACATTTTGATAAATGCATGTAATTTGCTTTGATTTAAATTGGCAATGTTTGGTGTAAATCCACTTAAACTTTATGATTATGTATGGGAATCAATCAAGCGCAACTTTGTATGTAGTTTAATGTAACTCTATATTTTAGATATATATTTATATATCTTTACTTTTTTATGGAGGAACTGAACCCACCCCTCTCTCTTTTATCCTTGTAGGTCTGCCAATTCTCCCTGTATAAGATATATAGTGTACACAGAACAAATGCATAAATGCTATTTATTACATGCATTAAAGGAACATTAAACCCAACCATAAAGATGTCCCACTTTGCCCCCTAGTTCTCTATAGAAGTTGATCAAAAACAATTCACCAATGATAATTCTAATGACTGAAAAATTGATCAACGAAAAAGCTGATTCCCAGCACTATGTCAGGCATCTTCCTGTTATCTAACAAAAAGAGATAATTATGTAATTTTCTACCTTTATTATATGACACTGGAATCAGACATGGGGATAAAGGGACAGACTTGTTCAGTGCTGGGAAACTGTGCTTAATGCTTCCAACTCCAATTGCAGGAACAAAGAACATGGAGGCAGATTTATACACATCAGCTGGGATTCACATTGGAGGATTCTTTTGCATTTCACTGCTGCCACATGCACTGGAGAGCCTGAAAAGTTTTATTGTGCAATATTTCTTTTAGAATACAACCCTGATGTTGCTGGACTACAGCTTCCAGCACAGCATGCCTCACCCTTCATTACATGTTACATTATTCTGAGATTTGTAATCCTGCAATAACTGAGTAAAGTTTGGTTGAGAGGTGCTGTGCAGCAGGGTTTAGTGTCCCTTTAAGGGGGCCATTTATTACATTAATATAACATCCGATTTTTTTTTCATTATGTGACCAAATGTTTAAAAATCCGACAACTTGTCATCTAAAATTAGCTAAGATCATGTAGTCAATGGCAGAGATCCCCAGGGCCAGATTTCCAAACTGGCCTCCCTGAGGCCACCCCCTTTCATTGACCCATCCAACCCCCCACCCGAGCATGCGCAGAGGGCCGCAATTGCATACGGAGCAGTGGGGAGAAGTCCCCATTGCTCCGTATGGGAACTGAATTTTAAGATTTTGGTGCGGCGGGGTGGCATGCCGCCCCCAAGTTTGTGCCTCCCTAGGCCCGGGCCTTTGTGGCCTCTCCACAACTCCACACACCGCTTGTCACCAACATACAATGGCGCGTTGACATCCTTACCCCGGTGGTTTCACAACAGTTCACACTTCCAGTCATGTACTTTGAAGGATTAACACCTTCATCAATGAGCATCATGGTACCATTGTGACTGGATCATACCTTCTTACACCTGTCAGTTTCAGCTAACACCTAACTGAACAAGTTCAATGGAACCATTGTGATTGGATGTCTGTGACTCTACTACCATCAAGAGTTTAAATACCGGGGAATTCCCTACCAGTCATTTGAACTGAAGAAGCCACTCGGATGAGTGGTGAAACGTTTTCAAGAAAAACTCAGAAAAGTCCAGTTGTTTTAGACTTAATTCTACTAGATACTAAATGTGAAACATTTGTGGACTCGAGTTTACTCAAATTTCATTATTAAAAAAAATGAGAAACAGAGTTTTACTGGGAATTTTGTGGCCAGGGATGAGGGATGTGAAGCTATTTTACTGAATGTAATAATCTACACTGCAGGCTCAACAACTCCTTGGGCCTCTGTCAGGAGTGTTGCAACATGTGAAACTGAAACAAAATTCCTGCTGCATCAGCTTTAAGCATGGAGGCACGAGTTCTTTTTACTGTTTCCTTTCAGCATCTGCATGGACTTTTTGGAGAGACTCGAAGATGACATCATGAATAAACATAACTTGTGGATTTTCCTTTTCCTCTATATGGGAGATAAACAGAAACTGGGAGAGATAAGAGAGTCAGATCTTGCTGAACATCTGCCTGTTCTGAAAAGTCACTGCAAGCTGCCAACATGCAGATCTCTCTGGCTGCTCTTTCTCCTCTTCTGCTAACTGCAGAAATTGTCCCTCCCTGTCTAATAAGAAGTTATATAAACACCTGCTTTAGGCAACAAAAATAACATTAACATGATGGAAGTAATGATATTCTTTCTAAGAGTATTTCTGATTTGTCTTTATTTTTTGTATTATGCTTTTTTAGAATTATAGTAGTTCATGTTTGTTTGGCAGCTCTGTAGTGTAAAATTTAAATTATTATTACAGATAAATGGGCTAAAAGTAAAACAATTACAACATTGTTGCCAATTTCAATTTACAATTTTTTTTAGACCATGCCCACTTTGGGAGACCCCCCCCCAATAAACCACTCCCCAATTTACAGATAAATCCTCAGAAAATATTCAAATGACCGCAGTGGCATATAGTGGTATAATACCCCCAGAACTCATAGCAGGATGGAGGCAGTGGCAGAAAACCAAATCGATGCCAATGGAAAGGTATTTCGGAGCAGTTAGTCGCCCGCGATAGCAGAAAATTATCTCAGGCGACTAACACACTTTGTGGGACATCAGCCTAAGATGGTCCTACATAGAAGAATTTACAATCTAAAGAAGTGTTTATTTGTTTTGTAAACCATCTACTTAGTTGTAATGCAAGATCTATATTAGGTGTGCTATAGATAAAGGTCTGTTGTACTGAACAATTTAATAAATAAGTATTATATCAGTAATGCAGGCAGGCTGTTAACAGTTGACCATCCTTATTCCTCACACATGGAGACTTGCTTCCCAGTCTCCACCTGCTATTTCCCAAGACTGCAACATTCTTACATCCTTTAAAAGCATTTAACATAACACAGCTTATGCAAATACATAACAATAGGAAAAAAGGGCATTTGGCCAGGAGCCAACACAGAGCCAAATCAAGAATTTTGTGCACTCAAGGCAATTTAGAATCCTCCCCCATGGTCCCACTACACCATTGCCCTGTTGGAAACAATTACTATAGACCAGGTGACTTTTGTAAAGTTTATGGGCAGCACAGTGACTTAGTGGGTAAGAAACAAAACTTTTGCTTCACAGCTCTGGGTCCTGAGTTTGATTTTGGCAAGGAGTTTGTATCTTTTTTTTTTATCTGTGTGGGTTTCCTCCTAATACTCTCCTTTCCTCCCACACTCCCTATCAACTATGTTTTCTAATTACAGAAATAAATATATAATTTAAAAAAATAATTATTATTAATGATTATTTGAGTAAGAATAATGCAATTTTTCTTTTTTTCCCACTGACTTTGTATTAAAAAAAAGTAGTTTTTTTGTAAATCCATGTAATAAAGGTTCTGCTTATTTGCTTTCCACTTGATAAGGAAGTCTGTGGGTTGTGGTTTTTCTTCCCAGTGTGGGAGCTACAGAATAAATGTGGCAAACCCCCTTGCTTGCTAGCTCTATCTATCTATCTAAATCCAATTTATCGGCAACGGACAAATCTCTATTTGTATAGCAACCAATTAGTGATAAGCTTTGTTCAGCCAGCTACATTTTCAAGCCCCTTTATTTTCATGTTATTATTAACTTAGTTTTCAAAACAGTCTAGATTTACAGCCTTAAGCTGGCCATACACGCACCGATACTATCGTACGAAACCTCGTTTCGTACGATATTCGGTGCGTGTATGGCATGTCGGCGAGTCGACCGATATCGCAGGAGGCTGCTGATATCGGACGACTCGCCGATCGGCCAGGTTAGAAAATTTTGATCGGGCGCCATAGAAGGCGCCTGACCAAAATCTGCCGTCAGGGCTGAATCGGCAGAAGGAGGTAAAAATCCTATTGTTTCTACCTCCTTATCTGCTGTTTCAGCCCTGACTGTGTGTGGCAGATCTGACGATGTTTTGTGCGACCGATGGTCGCACGAAACATCGTTAGATCGCCACGTGTATGGCCAGCTTAACTGAAAATATAGAGAGTAAATTAGGGATGCACCGAACCCCCAAATCCATCATAAGGGATACGGCCGAATACTTAACCGAATCCTAATCGAAACTAAATTTTCCACTTTCGTGTTCACGCGGCAACATTTAACCCTCCCAAATCCTAATTATCATTTGCTAATTAGGACCAGGACTGTGGATTTGGCCAAATCCGTACCCTGCCAGAAAAGGCTGAATACCAAACCAAATCCTGGATTCGGTGCCTCCCTAGAGTAAATAGAACAATGTGACTTTATGCAATTGTGATTAATTGTGAAAACAGTTTTTCCTTAAAGATAGTGAGTGTGGAAAAAAAATTAGGTCAGATTCATTTTCTCACACTTTTCTTTGCTTTTTTTTAAATGGAGACCTTGAAAATATATAAATCTGTCAAATGTAGTGCTCTGTCAATATTATAGAATCATACACAAAGCATAATGTTAAATATTTTAGCTCTATATATACAGCAGGGGTCTCAAACTCGCGGCCCGCGGGCCATTTGCGGCCCTCGGTACAGTATTTTGTGGCCCGCACCAACACCTTCTCAAAAGCAATGAATGGATCGCGATTTTTATTGCGATTCAAGGGATAATGCAAGGCACGGCGGGAGCTGCTGATTGCGGAAATGACGTTATGCCATCATAACAGTTATTATGGGAAGACGCTCTGTGTGCACAATAAGTGCCTTGCATTATCCCTTGAAAGCCAATTTTTTGTGAAATCCCTTATGCGGCCCAGCCTCATCCTGACTTTGCCTCCTGCGGCCCCCAGGTAAATTGAGTTTGAGCCCCCTGATATACAGTATATATATAAGTGTGACGTTTAAAGTTCCTTCAAGAGTCTGGGGAAGCGAGAGTGAAATACTGCTGGAATATCTATTGCAACATGTGGTCTAAAATAAGTTAATCTGTACATAACATAATAGTATCCAAAAAGCAGAAATTGGTCTAAAAAGTAACAACGAAAGCACAGTGTTTCATAAGAGCCGGAGAAAACAAAAATAGGTCTCTTGTTTCCAGTGATGTCACTTACTTATTGGTCACTTGGCTGGAGTTTCCCTAGACATTTCATTCTATGACCTGCAGATATATAAATGCATGGATCACTGTTGGCTTCTTCACTATCTGAGTCTCTGCTCTGTACCCGAACTGAGCCCCAGCACAAAAGATGAAGGTTTTATTGTGTGTATTCACTTTGCTGCTACTTGCTGCCTGCTACTCCCAGGTGAACTGTGGACCAGGTAAGTGTAACTGTGCTTATATTGTAAAGGACTTTTATTAGTATTGTAATATTTTAATGTTATTATCCGTCTACTTTCTTATTTTACTGTACAAAACTTTACTAAAATAGCAGTAGGTACTGCCATGCTGCTTGCTTTTTTAGAGGAAGTCTATTTTGTTATAGAAAAATGATACAGCTCATATGTAAAACCCTGCCTTATCAAAATAAACTGCTTTATAAAATATGCTTTTTTTTTTAGTAGCATGTACCATCGGGTACTCCTAAATTCAAAATTGCCAATTTATGATCCCACTGGGGTCACCAGAGCTAATTAATTATTTCCAGTTAGGCTAATGCCACACGCAAGATTGCCGTGAATACGCTCCATATGCTTAAAACTTCCCATACCTGTGCCTGCACACAAATTAATTGAATACGCTCTGAAGCACATGTAGCCGATAGCCGCATAAAAACACAAGACTTTGCATTTTCTCACGTTTTTATGCAGATATCTGCTAAATGTGCCTGCACCAGAACATATTCAATTAATTTGGGTGCAGGCACAAGTTGGGGGAGTTTTAAGCGTATGGAGCGTATTCTCGGAAAGCGTTTTTTGGTTTGCTGAAAATACGTGCCATACGCTACGTGTGACATTAGCCTTAGGTGATCTCTGAGGGAGAACACAGACCCTCACAAAATGGTGGCTCAAGGTAAAAGATGCAAAAGGGCAGTACTATCTAATTTATACATTCCAAATTCTGGCATTCCAGGAGTATAGATTTCCTTTGAGAAAATCACTCACAATACACCTTAAAATAATAAAATAGAAATGTACTGTACTTGTAGTTGTAGCTAGAAATTTTTTATGGAATGATTAAAATGAATAACTGATAAGAGAAATTGTTCAGCACTATGTAAAATGATTTGTCTTTGTATTTGTAGTGGGAGCCTCTTCTACATCCTGCTGCTTTAAATTTGCAAAGAAACTGTTACTGGGAAGAATCCAAAGTTACTACCCTACAAGTGGCTCGTGTCCTAACCCCGCCATTGTGTAAGTACAAGGTCTTTAATTCTGTGCCATGTATTGTTCTGTGTTCAAGCAGCTCTTACATGTTCCGAAATATGCCACTGAATTCCTTGCAAGTTAAAAGGGAGAAATAGTTCCAAGAAACTTTGCAATTTATTTTGACTACTTTAAAAATGGATACAATAATTATATAAATTGCCTTGCCTGTGCTTTAACAAAAGTGATGTTTAGAAGAGGAAGTTTGTCTTCCTCTTTCCCTGTATTTTTAACTTTCTCATACTATGAACAATGACTGGCCTGAATCCTGTCTGACTGACTGAGGAATGGTACAAAAGTATAGATAGTCGCAAGTCTTATTGAAATCAAAAGCATGTCTAGAACCTGCAGGCTAATGCTGCCAACTGGATTGCTGAATGCAACATACTAGTGAAGCTAATTTATAAACACTGGGCAAATTTACACCTGGGCAGTAATCTATAGCAGTGCTGTCCAACTGGCTGCCCGCGACCCCCTTCTGTGTGGCCCCCCACCTGTCTGGCTGCTTTGATGGCTTACTCTTGTGTAAGCTTTAAATGGTATCAGTACTGTGATTAATTGCCACCCCTGTATGGTTCTCACTTCAGATTCAGGCTGTAATCCCCCCTGTATTGTTTAAACATGTAATCCCCTGTACTGTTCACACCTTTTAATCTCTGCATTGTTCACCCCCTGCAGTGTTCACACCTCAGGCTCAGACTGTAATCACCCACATTGTTCCCCTGTTCACATCTCAGACTGTAGGAGCAGTAGAAACCCACAAATAATCCCTGCACACTACAAAAAGAACATATACTGAGGTGGTACTGCAATTAAAAAGTTTTTTAATATATAGTTATTGTCAGACTGTAGGTGCAGTGCCAGCATTGTGTCACTGTATGCTGCCTGTGTGTGCGCCATACTTTGACTGTGTGTGCCATACTTTGACTGTGTGTGCCATTCTTGGCTGGTTTGTGCCATACTTGGCCTGTGTACCATGCTCTGCCTGCCCTACGCTGCTTGTGTGTGCCATACTCTGCCTGCCCTACCCTGCCTGTGTGTGCCATACACTGCTTGCCCTATGCTGTATAGCACACACAGGCAGCATAGGGCAGTGTATGGCACACCCAGGCAGCATACAGTCAAGTATGGCACACACAGTCAAAGTATGGCACACACAGTCAAAGTATGGCACACACAGTCAAAGTATGGCACACACAGTCAAACTATGGCACACGCAGGCAGGGTAGGGAAGGCAGAGTATGACACACACAGGCAGGGTAGGGAAGGCAGAGTATGGCACACAGGTAGGGTAGGGAAGGCAGAGTATGGCACACACAGGCAGGGTAGGGAAGGCAGAGTATGGCAGGTTTTTGCTGTACTACAACCATTAATATGGGTATGGCCATGTGATAACACGGGTGTGGTTTCTTGTGGGTGCAGTTTTAAAAAGGGGAGTGGTCAAAACTGGCTTCCCTTATCGGCCCTCCACCACGTAGGTCGGAAAAATTCCGGCCCTCGGTACCACAGAAGTTGGACAGCACTGATCTATAACAATAATAGACTAACACAGCCTATCTGTGATTAAAACGGGTTTACTGCACCTATAACTACAGTACTAGGATAATATATAGCATTGTAATTCAGCATTGTCATTCTATAACAACAAATACAGTAAGAAGATAGTATGTATACATATACTCTATGCCGGTGACTGCTGATCATATTGCTTCACTGACTTTCTCATCTGGTCTCCATAGTTTCGTTACTAAGAATGGAAAAGTCTGCGCCAAACCAAATGACAGCTGGGTTATTGATTACCAAAACCGACTGGACAGACAATCCCGTTAAAGAATTTACGCCACTGCAGTTTTCTGATCATCAATGTGCTGGCCTTGCCAGTTTATTTCTTCTGAGAGGATTCCAGAGTCTCTTCCAGAAACACTAACATGCACCTCACCCTTATTTATTAAACACAAGAAGGTTGTACATAGTTGTATTAGAGAGATTTTTATTTTGAAATCTTTTCTGTAAACATCACCAATGTTAAGTTATTATAAAATGAACAGAAAGTAATATGACAGAAAATAAAATATATATTTACAAACATTATTATGTACTTTGAATATTATTGTCATTTGTTCAAAGGGGTACTAAACCCTGCTGCACAGCACTGCTCAAACAAACTTTACTCAGCTGTTGCTGGACTACAAATCCCAGAACAATGTAACATATAATGAAGGTTGAGGCATGCTGGTAGCAGCAACATCCAAAGCTTTCCCATAAATCTCCAGGACCAGCGGCTATGTTAAAGTGATACTGACACAATAAAAAATAACTTTTCAAAATACTAGTGTACATTAAAAGTTCCCTATAGGTCATGTTTATGGTTTTTTGCTGATAGGGCTGCTTTTGTAAGTAATTGTTACCTGAAGTCCCTAAACCTGACTGTTTTGCCAACCTGACTATCCCTTCGCAGCCTGTCAGTTATAGCTTCTAATGCTAACAGCTTCCTGCTGCACAAATATGGCAGCCCCCTCATAGAGGAACATGGGGGATCAGATGTGGTCCCTACACACTTATAATAAGATTTTGGGTCAGTAGAATGCTCAGTGGTGAATTTCCTTGCATCTTCAACTATGTTCTTAACAACTTCTATAGCAAAATTAGGGGGCGCAGTAGGAAAGCGTTATGATTGGAGTAATAAGCGATAGGGTACTTGAATACATTGCAGTTCACAATATTATAAGTTTGTGCCAGTGTGGTTTTACAGTACCTCACAGGAAGTTAATTATAAAATTGAGGAATATTGGCCTAGAACATAATATTTGTAATTGGATAGAGAACTGGCTGAAGGATAGAGTACAAAGAGTGGTGGTAAATGGAACATTTTCTAATTGGACCAGTGTGGTTAGTGGAGTACCGCAGGGGTCAGTCCTTGGTCCTTTGCTTTTTAACTTGTTTATTAATGACCTGGAGGTGGGCATAGACAGTACTGTTTCTATTTTTGCTGATGACACTAAATTGTGCAAAACTATAAGTTCCATGCAGGATGCTGCCGCTTTGCAGAGCGATTTGACAAAATTAGATAACTGGGCAGCAAACTGGAAAATGAGGTTCAATGTTGATAAGTGGAAATTTATGCACTTTGGTAGAAATAATATAAATGCAAGCTATCTACTAAATGGTAGTTTGTTGGGGGATCCTTAATGGAGAAGGATCTGGGGTTTTTTTGTAAATAACAAGCTGTCTAATTCCAGGAATGTCATTCTGTGGCTACTAAAGCAAATAAAGTGCTTGTATAAAAAAGGGCATTGACTCAAAGGATGAAACCATAATTTTGCCTCTTTATAGGTCTCTGGTAAGGCCTCACCTTGAGTATGCAGTGCAGTTTTGGGCTCCAGTCCTTAAGAAGGATACAGTGGCTTGCAAAAGTATTCGGCCCCCTTGAACTTTTCCACATTTTGTCACATTACAGCCACAAACATGAATCAAGTTTATTGGAATTCCACGTGAAAGACCAATACAAAGTGGTGTATACGTGAGAAGTGGAGCGAAAATCATACATGTTTCCAAACATTTTTTACAAATAAATAACTGCAAAGTGGGGTGTGCGTAATTATTCAGCCCCCTTTGGTCTGAGTGCAGTCAGTTGCCCATAGACATTGCCTGATGAGTGCTAATGACTAAATAGAGTGCACCTGTGTGTAATCTAATGTCAGTACAAATACAGCTGCTCTGTGATGGCCTCAGAGGTTGTCTAAGAGAATATTGGGAGCAACAACACCATGAAGTCCAAAGAACACACCAGACGGGTCAGGGATAAAGTTATTGAGAAATTTAAAGCAGGCTTAGGCTACAAAAAGATTTCCAAAGCCTTGAACATCCCACGGAGCACTGTTCCACCGATCATTCAGAAATGGAAGGCGTATGGCACAACTGTAAACCTACCAAGACAAGGCCGTCCACCTAAACTCACAGGCCGACCAAGGAGAGCGCTGGTCAGAAATGCAGCCAAGAGGCCCATGGTGACTCTGGACGAGCTGCAGAGATCTACAGCTCAGGTGGGGGAATCTGTCTATAGGACAACTATTAGTCGTGCACTGCACAAAGTTGGCCTTTATGGAAGAGTGGCAAGAAGAAAGCCATTGTTAACAGAAAACCATAAGAAGTCCCGTTTGCAGTTTGCCACAAGCCATGTGGGGGACACAGCAAACATGTGGAAGAAGGTGCTCTGGTCAGATGAGACCAAAATGGAACTTTTTGGCCAAAATGCAAAACGCTATGTGTGGCGGAAAACTAACACTGCACATCACTCTGAACACACCATCCCCACTGTCAAATATGGTGGTGGCAGCATGGGGGTGCTTCTCTTCAGCAGGGACAGGGAAGCTGGTCAGAGTTGATGGGAAGATGGATGGAGCCAAATACAGGGAAATCTTGGAAGAAAACCTCTTGGAGTCTGCAAAAGATTTGAGACTGGGGTGGAGGTTCACCTTCCAGCAGGACAACAACCCTAAACATAAAGCCAGGGCAACAATGGAATGGTTTAAAACAAAACATATCCATGTGTTAGAATGGCCCAGTCAAAGTCCAGATCTAAATCCAATTGAGAATCTGTGGCAAGATCTGAAAACTGCTGTTCACAAACGCTGTCCATCTAATCTGACTGAGCTGGAGCTGTTTTGCAAAGAAGAATGGGCAAGGATTTCAGTCTCTAGATGTGCAAAGCTGGTAGAGACATACCCTAAAAGACTGGCAGCTGTAATTGCAGCAAAAGGTGGTTCTACAAAGTATTGACTCGGGGGGCTGAATAATTACGCACACCCCACTTTGCAGTTATTTATTTGTAAAAAATGTTTGGAATCATGTATGATTTTCGTTCCACTTCTCACGTGTACACCACTTTGTATTGGTCTTTCACGTGGAATTCCAATAAAATTGATTCATGTTTGTGGCTGTAATGTGACAAAATGTGGAAAAGTTCAAGGGGGCCGAATACTTTTGCAAGCCACTGTATTAATGAGCTGGAGAGAGTGCAGAGACGTGCAACTAAACTGGTTAAGGGGATGGAAGATTTAAACTATGAAGTTAGACTGTCGAGGTTGGGGTTGTTTTCTCTTGAAAAAAGACACTTGCGAGGGGACATGATGACTCAAGTGTACAAGTACATTAAAGGGGATTATAGGCAGATAGGGGGGGTTCTTTTTTTCCCCAATAAAACCCATCAGCACACCAGAGGCCCCTCCTTTAGATTAGAGGAACAGAGTTTCCATTTGAAACAGCTTAAAGGTCAACTAAAGTCTAAAATTGAAAATAATTAGAAATGTTGAACCCCTCCCCCCCCAGTCTGACCCTGTTTTCAACCCTATGTAACTATATAACTATGATTGGGTTTACAACACAATCATCAAGTGACTGAAGAATGTGTGGATTCTCTTGCATTAAATAATTCAGTAGCCCTTGGGTAAAATGTTATTTAGCCTTTAGCCTGCTTTAAAAGGGGTACTAAACCCTGCTGTATTGCACTGCTCAACCAAACCTTATTAATCCCAGAATAATTTAACATATGTTAAAGGTTGAGGCATGCTGGGAGCTGTAGTCTAGCAACATCAGGGTTGTATTCTTAAAGGAACAGTAACACCAAAAAATGAAAGTGTTTTAAAGTAATTAAAATATAATGTACAGTTTCCCTGCGCTGGTAAAACTGGTAAGTTTGCAACAGAAATGCTACTATAGTTTATATAAATGAGCTGCTATGTCAACATGGGTGCAGCCATTGAAGCTGGGAAAAAGGAGAAAAGGCACAGGCACATAGCAGATAACAGATAAAACCCCATTATATTCTACAAAGCTTATCTGTTATCTGCTAAGTAACCTGTGCCTTTTCTCCTGTAAATGGCTGCCCCCGTGGCTACACAGCAGCTTTATTATATAAACTTTAGTAGTCTTTCTAAGGAAAACACACCAGTTGTACCAGTGCAGGGCAGCATTACATTATATAGTAATTACTTTTATACACTTACATTTTTTTGGTGTTACTGTCCCTTTAAAGCTATATTGCAGAATAAAACTTTTTCAGAACTTTCCCCAAATCTCAAGGGCCAGCAGCTGTATTAAAATGCATGGGAAAAGCAGGCACTTAGTAGCAGAAGAAGAAAAAAAAAAATCTGTGAATTGTGCATTTTGATGGCCTGCAGTTTAGTTATTATTGAAAAGCAATCTGTTCAAGATTTGAGGACTTATTCTGTTCAGCAACTATTTATACCCAGCATGAATAATGGGAAAAGTAGGGAAAATCCAGAAGAATGTCATGCGTTACACAGGCCCACTGCAGGCCTAGTGGGATTGAAACCACTCATTGTATAATGTTAGAGCTTCATTCTTGCATTCAGTGAAAATAAAAAGCTCTTTGGAAAGTTCAGAATTGCTTTTTCATTAAATATGCCAGTCCCTTCTAATGGCTTTTACTGCTCTGATTCATGGATTGTCAAGATTGAGTTAGAAAATAATGAAAGTAGAAATAGAAGAGGATAAGAAAGAGTGGGTGAGAGAGTGGATTATATCCATGGCAAGTATTTTATTTATTTCCAGCTGATTTTGCAGCAGTTACCAGTTACAGATTCATAGGGTTATTGGTGGCTGTACTCAGCACCTACAGGATCCAGGCATTTATAAATTTGTTATAACATCTCCTTAAAATATATGCCACCTTGTAAAATGGTTGGCACTTGTTTATTGTCTCTTTCCATTCCTAAGGAGTAGGATTGGCACCTCATGTCTTCTGTGTTTTTGTCATTATAAATTACTCCACTTTTCCCAGAGTTGCATCACAAAATGTTGCTATACTACAACTCTCAGCATATTGTAACATATTTTCAGAGTTTAAAGTATTGTTGGAGCTGTGGCCCAGCAACATCAGGGCTTTATTCTTAAAGAAGTTGTAAACCCAATCATAGTGCTGTCCCACTGCACCCCTATAGAAGTTGTTGAAAAATGCAATTATAGATGTAGGGAAATTCACCAGTGAGAATTCTACTGACCAAAAATCTCATTATAAGTGCAAGAGAAGTGAACAGTGAGAATGCTGATTCCCAGCACTGTGTCAGGCATCTTGCTGTTATCTTAAATATAGAGATAATTATGTAAATTTTTTTCTTCATTATATTACAGGTATCGAAACCTATTATCCAGAAAGCTCCGAATTACGGAAAGCCTGTCTCCCATAGACTCCATTATAATCAAATAATTAGGATTTTTAAAATTGATTTCCTTTTTCTCTGTATTAATAAAACAGAACATTGTATTTGATCCCAACTAAGATATAATTAATCCTTATTGGATGCAAAACAATCCTATTGGATTTAATTAATGTTTTATTGATTTTTTAGTAGACTTAAGGTATGAAGATCTAAATTACGGAAAGACCCCTTATCTGGAATACCCTTGGTCCCGAGCATTCTGGATAACGGGTCCTATACCTGTACAATCAAATCAGACATGAAGATAAAGGATAGTCTTGTTCAGTGCTGGAAAACTGTGCTTAAAGGGACACTAAACTGTTGCACAGCACTGATCAACCAAACTTTACTCTGTTTTTGCTGGACCAGAGTATCACAGAATCACAGAATAATATAACATATAATGAAGGTAGAGGCATGCTGGGCGCTGTAGTCAAGCAACATAATTTCATTGATTTCACCTTTCCAAGAGCATGCAATACCACATTTGTTTGTCAGAGCTTAGGGTGAAGACACACAGAGCTACTTGTCGTGGCTACTAAAATAGACAATGCTGATCATTTACTTATAACTGTCTATGTGTTTTTTTTTAGCAGAGGCAATTCTCAGTTTTGTCTATGGCAGGGTATTTCTGGCTTTTAGTAGCCATGACAAATAGCTGCAACTAGGTAGCTCCATGTGTCTTCACCCTGACAGTCCTGTATTCTAACTCCATGTTTTACAAAGCTTTATTAAAGGGCTACTAAACCCTGCTGCACTGCATTGTTCAACAAAACCTTACTCAGCTGCTGCTGGACTACAAATCCCAGAATAATGTAACATATAACGATGGTTGAGGCATGCTGAGAGCTGTAGTTCAGCAACATCAGGATTGTATTCTTAAAGCAATGTTGCACAATAAAAATCTCCAAGGTCATCAGCTGCATTAAAATACAGAAGATCCTCCAATGAGAATCCCTGCTGAACTGTGTAAATCTGGCTCCCTACTTTTTTTGATCCTGCAATTGGAGTTGGAAGCATTAAGCACAGTTTCCTATCACTGAACAAATCTGTCCTTAATCCCCATGTCTGATTCCAGTGACATATAATGAAGAAAAAAATACATATAAATTATATTTAATATAACACGAAGATGACTGATATAATTCTGGGAATCAGTATTCGTATTGGTCACTTCTCTTGCACTTATAATGGGATTTTGGGTCAGTAGAATGCTCAGTGGTGTATAGTCCCTATAGAGGTGTGATAGGGGCACACAGATCTACTTGTAGTCTAGCGGCTACAAAATAGACAATGCTGATAATTACTGACAATTGCCTCTATGTGGGTTTTAGCAGAGACAGTTCTCTGTATTGTCTATGGCAAGGTATTTTTTGAGGTTTAGTAGTTGTGACAAGTGGCTGGCTACAAGTAGCTCCGTGTGCCTCAAACATTGTCAGTAGTTAATGTTAAAGCTCCCCCTAGTGGACAATATATGCAATTAGTGAATAACACAAAATGATTTAATTTCCAACACAGTCCCCTATAACTAAAATGTAATTTGTAGTTCAAAATATAACCTTTTTGTAGCGTGCCCTGTTTGGCTCAATGTGGCTATGTTTGATTTAGAATAGCCTAACAAGCATTAAGCACAGTTTCCCAGTACAGAACAAGTCTGTCCTTTATCCCCATGTCTGATTCAAGTGTAATATAACGATGACAAAAAGGCATAATTATCTCTATATGTAAGATAATAGCAAGATGCCTGACATAGTTCTGGGAATTTGCATTCTCACTGCTCAGTTCTTTTGCATTTATAATGCAGTTTTTTAGCAGTAGAATACTCTTTGGTAAATTTTATTGCCTCTATAATTATGTTTTTTTGCTGCTTCTACCTCTGTTTGGCAAGGTACTAGTTCACTGGCCTTTTCGTTACAACTATTGAACATTTTTCTTGAATGCATATCAGAAAGTTGCTATTTTTGGTTTACATCCCTTCTAGGAACCCTGTGTATAAGGGTAATTCTGCCTTCAAAATTAGTAACAGCAACAGTTCAGTGTTACGAGCATACTGCATGTGTTGCTGCAGTTTTGAACAAAAGAGTGTTTCTGTGTTAAAAGAACTACATGTACCATCTACTGAGAGAATTCCATCTGTGGGAGAATCCTTTATCGATTTCCAAAGTTTAAAATAAATGATGACAACAAATTTTATTGCTAAAAATTTTATTTTATTTAGAAATAATACAGCACGCTGAAAAAATGCAATTTGAGTTTCAAATTTTCCTTCCTAGCTTGCGATGAAATGAAATCATAAAGGAAAGAGTCTGACCTACCAGACATGAGTGGATTGACTGTGATAAACCCACATTCTATCTGCACTTTCTTTTGGTTAAAATCCACCCAGATGGCAGATTTTGGCTAGGCACACCTGACCAGGCTCTAAGGCTGGGCAGGTGTGTACCCACTAAGCCTTTACCAATGCCATGAGGAGCACTGCACTACCCACTGTCAACAGTCATCTAAATGATTTATGTGGCCAGAGCTGTAAATCAAGATACAGCATTTCCCAAGCAACTAGCAAGCATCTTTAGGGAAGTGCTACCTCAATCTTGCTCTGGTGAGACGTGGCAGGGCACATTAGTTGCCACGTCTTCTGTCTAGCCCTGTAGCAGTATTGGTTTAATTTCTTCAGTACACATAGGTTCTACAGTTTAGATCACTAAAGCAAGGCAGAAAATTAGAATTTCAAAAAGAAAGGTGACAAACAACAAACAATTGAACAATACTGAAAAACTATTCTTCACAAAATGAAATGAACATTAAACAGATTAAATGCAATACTTTTATGTCAAAACTACCTATTTTTCTAAAAATAAGAAAAAAGTGTCATTCTAGTGTCCCTTTAAAAGTACTGCTCTTGTGCAAAAAGTATTGTGTGCAAAACATAATTCTAGACATAAAGAAATCACAATTCTTTCAACTGTATCTGCTGGAAATTTTTCTGAAAATCTATACTTTGCAAATTAACTTTTGTTTGTACTTTAGCCAATTGTCTTATCTGTGTAAACAGCTTAGCCTTATATTAGCTTATCTTTAGGTTCTGCAAATCAGCATTGTATAGAATAGTTAGTAATTTAACCAGCCACACTGAAGGAACAGCAACTTAGTTCTGCCCAAATTACAAAAAAAACATTCTACTACCTTTATCAAATGGCACGTCTCCTGCTTAAATATGAGATTGGGGGGGAGGGATTATTTGCTATGGCCAGAAGGTGCAAGTGCTGGAGCTGTAAAAAGGGCAAAGTTGCACTCTTTTTAGAGCCCATATACTTAGCATTTGTGCACCTGTTGCTCCTTGGTGCTGTTGCCCAAAGTGCAGTGTTGTGATGCAAGAGAGCCCTGTACTTAATGTTTGTCATGAGTAACATTTAAGCCCGGGGCTCCTTTGCACCTTGCATCCCTCTGTGCTCCTGCCTTGCATATCCTGAATGGCACACAAGGTAGAGGCATTTAAGGGATGCCCATTTCCAGTTCAGTATTTTATTCTGCAAAGTGCAAAGTTACAAAAATCATGGTGCTTTTTGCTGGTTTCTTTGTAAATAAGCCCTTATAACAGGTCAAAGGTTTAAGTGTGGAACATTATGGAACAGTTAGTAAAGAGCACAGGCAATATTTTCAGAATATTTGCAGCAGACATTTCCTGGTTCAATAGCTTATTTGGTGAGAGGTTTGGAATCAGCAGCCACAGAGTTTTCATTTTTCCTGTCCTTTCCATTTTTCTGTTGTTGATCAAATTCTTGTAGAGAGTTTGTGATTGATTCTTTTATTTCAAAACATAGATCACCTCTTCCTTTAATGTCCACACTGCAAAAAAGCAAGGAATCATTTACATTTTCTGACAAATACATAAAGATTTTCATACAAGTTCAGAACTAACTAAGTTTGACCAGGCCCAGTAACTCATAGCAACCAATAAGATGCTTGCTTTTAAACAGGTGACCAGTAAATGCTACCTGGAGATTGAATGGTATGGGTTACACCTCCTGGGCAAATTTAGGGCGTGTTTAAGATAAATATCACCGGTGATGTTGCCTGTAGCAACCCATCAGATCTTTACTTTTGATTTCTAACTTGTACGTGACTCATCAAATCTAATTGCTGATTGGTTGCTATGGGCAACATCACTGGTGATATTTATCTCCAATCTTAGTAGTACACACCAATTAGGGCCTTTTATTACATCACCCCCTTTGTATGTTGTTGAGTTTTTCAGTAGAAGGGACCTGTATAGTGACATAACTAGAAGTTACTTAGTCCTCTATAATTCTGGCTTTGTTGTCCCTGTTGTTATGTCGCTGAACACTATTACCCATATTAATAATAATGATTTCTGTAAAAAAAACTACTTCTATGCAACTTTTAAATATACATTATTTAAACATGTTCAATAATTGTCTACACTGCTTCAACGAAAAGAAAACTGGCAGGAGTAATGCTGCCTTCTATAACATTTTTTTCAAGTCATTGAGTCAGAACCTGCAGTGCAAAAAGTGACAATCTCTTCTTTCAGTTGCAATTATAGTACTTAAAGGAACAGTTTAGTGTAAAAATGAAACTGGGTAAAATGGATAGCCAGCACAAAATAAAACATGTTTCTAATATAGTTAGTTAGGCAAAAACGTAATCTGCTGGAGTGGGCAGATGTCTAACACTACTTCCTGCTTTAAGCTCTCTAACCTCTTAGTTAATCAGTGACTTTAGGGGGCACCACATGGGACATAATCGTTCAGTTAGTTTGTGAGCACACAGGTCAGATACAAAAGCAAATTAACTGAACAGTTATGTTCCATATGCCCCCACCCTCAAGTCACTGATTGGTTACTGAAGCTGTAAATTATGAAGTAGTGTTCTGGTTATTATGTTAGAAATCTGATCACTCCAGCCTTTATTGATTACATTTTTGCCAACTAACTAAAAACATTTTTTATTTTGCACAGTCTATCTATTTTACCCAGTTTCATTTTTACACTTTAAACTTTAAAAGCCACTAAAAATATTCACTTATTGAATATTGTAAGGTTGCTTAGTCTCTGTAGGGACAACAAGGACTGGGATGAAGAGGAAGAGAAATAAAAAGCATATAGCAAAGTGTTATATAAGTTATCATTCATATGCATTTATACAGATGAATACATTTATTGAAATATTGTTAAATCAATTAATATTTTCTTGATACTGGAGTTAGATACCTTTGTTATGCAAAGTAAATCAGTCAACTACATACACAAAATGTATCTCAGTAGTACAATACTTACATATAGGCTTGACTCTTACAGAAGGGGGCAGTTTTTCTGTAGCTGCTAATATTGCCCAGTTTCAGCTTGTTTGCCATAAATATTCTCTCACAGCAATTCTTCTTAAAACTTCTAACTGAAAAGAGGAAACAAAAGAAGATATGTGGTCATATTGTCTACAATACAGAAGGATCATCGGTTATAGGTATTTTCATTACAGTTCTAAATATGGATCATGAGCTATTTGGTTCGTTATTCTGCTTGCATTTTATCCAACCATAGATGAGATCCATCAGACACTTATAGAGGTGCACTAACCAATAAAGACAATAATTATCTTACTATTATCAATAAAGAAGGTATGACAATTATAAATGGAAGCCCAGTGGGACAGGTTTATATGTGTTCCTGCAGAACACGCCTGCTGCATTGTAACACTGAGTCACAAGAGGGTGCTACATGTTTACATGAGTTTGGGTGCTACATCTTTACTTTACTTTGAGTTTCAAGTGCACTCTGAAACAAAACATTTGCAATTGCTGTGGTTTCCTTGTCAGTTCACATAGTTTTGCATTGTTTCATTTATATAGGAAAGGATACTTATCACCCACAATGAAGAAAAGAAGAACATGGAAGAAAAAAAGGGTAAGTAGACGATAAAGGGAAAAGTTTCATCTACATTTTCAAAAGAGGCTGCATGGTGACTCAGTGGTCAGTGCTTGATTCAATCTAAGTCAAGAACTTTGTATGAGCTCCTTGGGTCTACTTTTCCTCCAGAAACATACAGGTAGGTTCCCTATATCCTGGTGGTTACAATACCACAATAACCTTTAAAGGTGTACTACACCCAGCACAAACCCAGAATAAAGAACAGAGAGACAGATTTACACAGATCAGCTGGGATTCTCATTGGATGATTTCTTGCATTGTAATGCAGCCACTGGCCCTGGAGATTTGGGGGAAACATATCTTCCAATGAGAATCCCAGTTGATCTGGGTAAATCTGGTTCCGTGTTCTTTGTTCCTACAATTGCAGTTGGAAGCAATAAACACAGCACAAAAAAACTCAGTCCTTTATACCCATGTGTGATTACAGGATAATACAATGAAAAAAAACTGAAAAAACCCCCCAAAAATATAGTGATGGTTACCAGCATTCTCATTGATGAATCCCTTTACATTTATAAATAAGGTTTTTTTTATCAGTAGAATTCTTATTGATATATTTTCTTGTATCAATAATTGTGTTTTTTGCAGCTTCTATAGAAGAGGGAGCAAAGGGACAGCATAACAGTTGGGTTTATAGCCCCTTTAATAATGAATTGCACATGTGCAAAAAAAACTTATAAATAATAAATATGTTCTTTATTGTACATGTGTGCAATTTATTATTTAGTGTATTGTGGTATTGTAACCCTTAGTGAGATTAAGTCTCCTTTGTTTTCTTTCCCTAATTAAAAAGCTAATATCCAGAAAGCTACACATTACGGGAAGGCCAACTCCAGTAGAGTCCATTTTAAACAAATAATTCATATTTTTAAAAATGATTATGTTGTAATAATAAAAGAGTACTTTGATGGAATCCATATTGGTGGCAAAACAATCCTATTTGGTTTATTTAATGCATACATTTTTTTTTAAGTAGATTTAAGTTATAGTGATCCAAACTACAGAAAAAAACTCATCTGGAAACCCTCAGGTCCGAAGCATTCCGGATAATAGATTCCATACCTGTACTAGCAAATTAGTAATGGCAACAGTAGATATGTTTTCCCTTAAAAAAAATATCTGCTAAACCACAGTGAGAAATACATCATCATTTAAATAATGGTTATACTTTGGAAGAAAAGTTTTTTCATTATCTTTGCATGAATAATTCTATGCAATTGCTACCCGATTGTATTTAAGGAGCAACAGTTGTAGCTAAGTTTTCTATGCATTTTCCCATTTCCACATAATGTGTTAGCCTAACTATGCACACAAACTGTTGTTTTCCCACACCAATGTATCCTACCACAGTTCCATAATATGCACACACAGAGGTACTGTACTTACATGGAGACAGGGCATCACAGGAAATCCCTAGAAGCAGGACAACCAGCAGAGCAAAGCATGTGGCCTTCATGGTCTATGAATTTGCCTTTCCCTTCTTTATTAGCTGCTAGTAAGAGCATATTGTGCAGTCTAACTTCTTTGCTTATATAGTATTTTAAAGAGATCTGTAGGTTGAGTGTAAAGGGAAATTCACAAAAATAATTCTGCCGTATGAGTGAGGATATGATATCATATTGCTATCTTTAGTTGTGAACTTTCCTTTTTTCCTTCCTGTGGAGGATGTGTCCAGACTTGTGGTTAGTGAAGTACGGGGAAGTACAGATGACCACATCAGTGGTTCACCCGTTAGGAAAATCATTACTGAAATGATAAAGGTTTAAAGTGCCTGCTGGCATTACCTGTTTATACACTTTCACATTGCTGCCTTGGATAAAGAGCCAACACTATTAGAATATAATAACAATAAAATCTGTTGGACTCATCATTCTTCTCGAAACTAAATTGCAATAGCAGAGCAAGAAGCAGATTTGAGTAGTATAATTGTGTTATGGAATTGATTGTAAATGTGCATTTAATCAGTGTTCTCCCATTATAAACAAATGATCTTAGCTGAGCTACAGTGAATGGGGAATGCTATCTTCAGATGGAGATTTGGAAGTGAATTTATAAGAGCAGGCAGTAAAGATAAAGTTTGGCAAAGATTATCCAACTACAGTGTACATTTGATACAGCAGTTGAACAGAATGTCTTGCCTATATTTGACCGCTCATAAGGACTGAAAGCTTTAGGGCAGACGGGAAGATTAGTCACCCCGCGGCAAATCTTCATTGCCTCAGGTGACTAATCTTCCCGCAATTCCATACCACTGGCAAGAATGTAACTTGCTGGTGGAATGGCATACACGTCAATACGGTTTCCCGATGTCTTCCGAAGTTTCCTCTCAAAGTCAACTTTGGGCGACTTCGGGAAGTCATAGCGGCACATATGCCATCCCACCAGTGATTTACATTCTTGCCGGTGGGATGGCATTGCGGGAGATTAGTCGCCCATGGTAACGAAGATTAATGAGAGTTCTTCATGGATGAAAAGGCTATTGTGCAAGGAAGAAGCCTACTTCTCCTAGCTTGGAATAAAAAGTCAAAACATAAGGATATGGCCCCATGAGGGCCCCATAACGTGCTTGAAAAATCTTTTAAATGTTCCTGCACTAGGAAGCAGTCAATCCACCTGGGTGCAGACACACAAAGTCGATATCCACCAGCAGGCACAAGACTTGGAATTTACTGGCGGATTTTGGCTGCAAGTGCCTGCACCCAGGTGGATTCAGTGTTTCTGGGTGCAGGTGCAATTATAAGCGTACAGGCAAATTGTCAGCCTGCACATATACGCAGGCTGACATTGTGGGGCCTCCATAAACATCTTGTTATCCTCAACCCACTTGGAGGTGGATTCAGTGTTTTTGGACTGGGGGGTGCAGTGCCCACTGGGGCTACCGCCCCCAGGGGCCCACTTCCTCCAAGGTGCCCCTGCTGCGTCCCCCGCATCACTCACAAGGGCCCCCACCATATCCCCCGCTACCCGACATCCTCCCATAAGCACAAAACTTACTTTCAACGAATCAGGGGAGGGACACCGGCAGCTGGCGGAGCGGTGAAAGGACCAAGTTTGGGCCACTGGGGCCCAGCAGTGCCAGGGCCCACCGGGTTTTTTCGCAGTGCCACGGCGGCCCAGTCTGACCCTGCTTCCAATTGCAGGTGCAATTATAAGATTTTTCAAGCATACAGGCATATTGTCAACCTGTGCATATAGGCGTTGAGGGGTGTTACTCTACAACCTGGTTGCAACTTTTTCTTCCACCATGACAAAGATCCAAAGCATACTATAAAGTTTTATCAAAATGGTTTAATAACAACAAAATTAATTAACTAGAGGGATCATCACAAAGCCCAGAACCGAATCCCATTCAAAATGTGTGAATTTAACTGAAAAGGCATTTCAGAACAAGGACCCCAACAAACCTGAATAACTTATACTTTCAGGAGCAATGGGCAAAAATTCCAGTAACATATTGTAAGAAGCTTGTGGTAGCCTAGCATTCCTCTCAAATTGATTCAAATTAAGCAACTGAAAAGGTAATGCCACTAAAAACTAGCATTAAAGTGAATATAAAGTTTTGACCCACAGAAAATAGTATATGGTATAGTAAATTAAGTGGATAAATTGTATCAGCCTTTAAGCTATACTTTAAAATTACCTTATATAGAAATAAAGTAGATATTCAGTTTGACTAAACACAATGTAGACAATGTATGATAACATGATAAGAGTTAAGCTGTAAGGGCTCTGGCACACGGGGAGATTAGTCGCCCGCGACAAAACTCCCTGTTCGCGGGCGACTAATCTCCCCGAGTTGCCTTCCCCTGCCATCCCACCGGCGAAAATGTAAGTCGCCGGTGGGATGGCACACGCGGCGGCGCGATTTCGCGCAAATCGACGAAAAAGCCTCGCGAGGCAACTTCGGCGATTTGCGCGAAATCGCGCCGCCGTGTTTGCCATCCCACCGGCAACTTACATTAAACAACTGAGTTTGAACATCTTTAGTATTGTAGGTGTTTGTAAGCTTTAGGACAGTAATAATGAAAATGCCAAATGTATATTGGGGCCGTATACTAATGCTCAGATTTTTTTTTCCAATTCGGATTTTTTAGTGGTAAAAGTTGCAGAATATTTCAAGATCTACCATGCAACAAAACGGATAAAAATACGAATCTGACAATTCGCCAGCTAAAACTTGCCGAGATCATGTAGAAGTCCCTTCCCTGAAGAATCCTTCTTTGCTTCAAAACTTTAGAGGTTTTTGAATTTTTGCTGCTGTTTTTTTGTGCGTCAATTAAAAAAAAGAGTTTCCGATGCGACAAGTTGAAACATTTGAAGCTGAGCAACTTTTCTGTGACTTTTTCCCACACACACTTTTTCAGTTCAGACTTTTTAGTAAATGTCATATATTCGTGGAAATGAGTTTATTCAAATCTTAAAATTTAAAAAAAAGAGAAATGTTAGAGTTTTAGTAAATCTGCCCCAATGTGTCCTCCCCTTTTTGCTGGGATTATTAGTAGGGGGTTGCATTATCTTTATCTGGGTGCTGCAGGGCAAGTGTTTAGAAAAGACTAACTACTTTTATATTTTTTAAAAAATATTGTTATACCAAAATATTTATTGTGGGTAAACATTAAAAGTCAGAGTCTTCATAAGAATTACATGCTTGATGATGGTTCTTTCCAGATTTTTGAAATAACTTAATTATCAAGTTAAGGTCTAAGAAAATTCCACCTAAAGTTAAAGTTTGCACAAGTTCCTCTTCCCTTGTGGGTTTCTTTGTTGTTCTTGGGAAGGAATGGAGGATAGCCTGTGCAAGCTCTATAGAATTTTGTTTAGAAGATTCACAGGGAGTATCAGTTCCCTGTTTTTTTAAAAGGAAAAAAATGTTTGCCAGTTGCATTCCATATAGAAATATCATAACTCAAGTGAAAGGTACAGAGTTCACTGTAGGGAAAGTTTTGTTATTTTAAAAAATGACAAAGTGTTCTGCCTCCATTTGTTATATTCCCCTTGCCCCTAAACATATACTCATATACTCATATTCTCATATACTCATAACATATAATTTTTTTTCATGAGCATAGCCCTGCTGTGGCACTAACAATACTTTAAAGAGTAATGATCCTACCTGCAGACAAAGCTTCTGATCCAGGTAGTCTGGATTGATTAAAATTCAAGAGATCCAGTTCACCAGTAGCACTTTCATCCTCTGTTTATTTAACATAATTGTGTGAAGTAAATGGAATAGATGGTCATACACAGTCACATCCAGCTCCAGCTCCAATGCTAGTACACACGCCTCTTAAGTGGCGATTCTAGCTGCCGATATCAGTCCCTTAGACCGATTCAGCAGCTTATCGGCTCATGTATGGGCACTAACGATGGACCTGCCGGCCGACATCTGGCCTGAAATTGTCCAGATCTCGATTGGGCAGGTTTGAAAATTAGATGGATCAGGGACCGCATCTGCTTGTTGATGTGGTCCCCGACCCTAGGGACGCCTATACCCGTCGTTCTAATTTGATTGTTTGGCCCCAGGGCCAAATGACTGAAACAGCCCGATATCGCCCACCTGTAGAAGATCTGCTCAGTTGGCGACCTGGCCAAGCGAGCAGATCTTAACGTGTATGGCCACCTTAAGTCTGGAGGGATCAAATAAAGAGCAATTAACATCAATCCACAAAAAAGACAAACCAATAACAACCAGAAAAGAGAAGTGGTCACAATGTGGCTTTTTAGAGGAACAAACAGATAATATTGTTATTATTTTTGTGTGATTATTTATTTACCTGATTCTTGTACTGTTACAGTAAACAGAATGAATGAAATCATGAGATGTGTAAGATACCAAACAATAAAAAATAAACAGAGAGAGGGAGAGACCATCTAATATCTATATCTCACTGTCCTGAATACAAATATATAAATAAACAACAAATTTAACAGTGAAACATGCAAATATTTATTCATTCTAATTATTTGCAAAAATGAAAAAAACAAACCATACTATACCACAACAAAAAGGTGCATCCCATATGGTCCCCATGCTCCGCCCTGCTTACACATCAGAGGAGGTGCCAAATGCTGACTTGGCACAATGTAGTAACTATACAAGAGTTCTACCTGCAGTGAGCAAGTGTGAAAGTGTCTCTGGTGCGGCCCTTTAACTAAGCCTATCCTAACCACCTATCCAAAAAAAAGCTATAATTAAAAATAGTAGTCCTATTAATCATTTCTTTCCATAATTTTGATGCTTTTGAATGTGGGGAACATATTTAACATAGGGATAAGCCAATTTACTTTACTCATGGAGGATAAGACTACCTGTCTTAATGGGTTAACATTGGGCCCGATTCAATTGCAGATTTTCCAATAGACATCAGTTGAGCTTTCATGTGATTAACCATGGGAAAAGTTTTTCATATCAAATTAAATCTAGCTTGTTGTTCTATAGACCCCATAGTTTTTAGCAATGGTCTATTTAGGAGCTTCTGGATGCCACAGAAAAATATTTGTAGCCTTTTTCCTCAACATTTCATGAAGCCAAACTGTTTCCAAACATATATGTCCCCTACGCCTATGAAAACCCCATCATTCACAGAGTGTGTTGCCCTTGTTGTTATGTCTGTGGTTGTAGTTCTCAGTTCAGTGAAATAAAGTAGCCAGCTTATTTAACCTACAGCTGCAATGCACTACAGTGAAGATTCCCTTATCCCCTCTAGAACTTTGGCATTAAAAAAGATTCTATATTATTAAATAGATTACTAAGTTAATTTCATTCTCAGTTATAATTAAACAAAAGTTGGGGCTATGGTGCACAGTACAGACATATACCATTAGAGACTTGCTAGGGCAGGTGGGTCTTGACCTGAAAATATTGTAATATGTATTTTTGACCTACAGTCAGCAATGTCAGTGGGTTTCTAGTGAGGTCAACATCAGGCAGCAATTGCAGTTTTTTATAGAAAACTAAATCCCTGAACAATGTAGGTCTCTATAAAAATATATTGCATAAACATGCTCATAAGTAAAACCTTCATCTAAATAAACCATTTTCATATCAATGTATTTTTTTAGTAGTATGTGTAATTGGGTATTACTAAATAGAAATTGCCATTGTAAGAATTAAGGGTCCCCTCCTGGGATCATAGGATTCACAGTGCACACAAACAAGCCAAGGCACACATACATGCTAGGCCACATCAGCCAATTAATTGACAGAGTTCTGCCTTTTGCTTCTACACTACTTTCTACATTATTTCTGGCCATGTGATCTCCGAGGGAGCACACAAGCCCAAATACTAAATGGTGGACCAAGGGAAAAGATGTAAAAGGGCAAAATTTACTGATATACAGTATATATTCCAGTTTGAGAAGATTCTTAAATAGGCAACTCAACATAATCTAAACTATCTGTTGGTTAAGTATTCATTCTTGGGGTATAGTTTTCCTTTAAGTGTTTCTCTGTTGGCAGAGATGAAAGCCATAGTTGTACAGACCATGTCACAAACTTGTTACACAGTATTTTTTTTAGTTGTCTTGCTATTGCTTTGAGGGGGCAAAAATCAAAGATAACAGTGCACTTCAAATATACATTAAGGGGCCTATTTATTATGCTGTGTAAAATGAAATTAGCTAAAAACCAGTGTACAGAGCTGTGTAAAATAAATGGAGAAATTTGCTGTCCGAACGCCAGATTTGACGCTGTTATTTTATGTAAGTTCCGGTGTAAAAAAATGACTCAGATTTTGTGCCGTTTTTTACACAGCAAAGCCTGGCGATGTGTGGCAAATTTTGTCGCCATTTTCTTTACACTGCATAATAAATCTGCCCCTCACTGTGCTTTACTATCAATACCCTAAATATATATTCATCATTATATTATTGTAAATTATAATTATCTTTTAAGGAAAAAAATCTAATGGGGGCTGGTCACACATTTGTCTCACTGTCACCAATGTTTAATATGAACCTTCTTGCACATCCCACACACATCTCAAATGTCATTTCAATAATAACATGCAGGAAAGTCAGGCAGTGATAAGATCACCGTTAGTGTTTCCTATGCACTCGTAAAATGTATTTTGAGGTTTAACTCAAGCAAAAGGAACGTCTTCATCAGTATTTAGCTGGGGGTTTTCTTTAATAAATGTAGTTTGTGTGAAATGGGACTTTTCATAAAGGCAATATTAAGAAAGCTGTTTTAATCATAAGCTGCATTAATACTATATACTTGCAACTTTTATAAAATCATACAGAAATCTAATTACTATTGATGAACTAAAAAAATACAGGCAATTATAAATGTCAGATGATATTTTCAATACCCATAAGAAAGTGCCTTGATAACTAAATGCTTTTTGGAATGTTTTCTATATTTATTTTCACTCAATTCAGACTTACCAGAAATACAAGCAAGGAATTTTTTGGCTTACAAAATGTTTCTGGAGCTGGGCCGGCTTTCATTAAGAATTGGCAGCATGATGAACAGTAAAATGCATGAGTATAGTTCTCATTGTGTATTTTCTATGGTATTGCATAGTGGTATGTTGGGAATGTTCCATGGTGCATCAGCATACATCCTTGATATGTGCATTATTTATAATATGGGAAACAAGGACTATCTGTAAGGGTCACTATACATACTTCAGTTAGATGGCAATGTGGCAATGTAGAGGTATGGGATCACTTACCTGGAAACTTACCTGGAAACTCCCAACTAATATATAATGAATCCTTATTGGATGGAAAAACAGTCCTATTGGGTTTATTTAATGTTTAAATGATTTTTTAGTAAACGTGGAGATCCAAACTACGAAAAGATCCTTATCCGGAAGACCACAGGTCACGAGCATTCTGGATAACAGATCCCATACCTGTACTAAACTCTGAACTCACTTAAGGTACAAAGTTTATGAGAACATTTATGTTTTTTGCCTTATAATAAATAAGCATACTAATATTTTGATGATTTCCGAGGACCCCTAAGCCTAGTTTCTTAACAGCAACTAGACCCCACTGAACTTGTGCACTTAAAATATATCTTAAGAAGATCAGAAGATAGGTTGCTGCTGGGGAGAGCTTTGACAGCATGAATCATTATAATTATGCTGATTGCTGAACCTCTGGGCTCATACACTAAGGGGCTGATTTACTTACCCACGAACGGGTCGAATGGAGTCCGATTGCGTTTTTTTCGTAATGATCGGTATTTTGCGATTTTTTCGTATGTTTTGCGATTTTTTCGGATTCTTTACGAATTTTTCGTTACCAATACGATTTTTGCGTAAAAACGCGAGTTTTCCTATCCATTACGAAAGTTGCGTAAAAAGTTGCGCATTTTTCGTAGCTTTAAAACTTACGCGAAAAATGCGCAACTTTTCGCGTAAGTTTTAACGCTACAAAAATGCGCAACTTTTTACGCAACTTTCGTAATGGATACGAAAAACTCGAGTTTTTACGCAAAAATCGTATTGGTAACGAAAAATTCGTAAAGAATCCGAAAAAATCGCAAAACATACGAAAAAGTCGCAAAATGTTCGTTTTCAAGTCGGAACTTTTCCAATTCGGGTCGGATTCGTGGGTTAGTAAATCAGCCCCATAGTTCAGCTTTCTAGCAATATTATTTTCTAGGCTTTATGTAAAGAAAGCACACATGAGACAGAGAAATGGCTCTTAAATGGCTGTATTTTTAAAGTTATAGTAAATTAAAGCAAAAAAAAAAAATAAAATAAATAAGTTCAGATGGTATTTATGCACCTTTCCTACAAAAATTCTACTAAATGAGCATGTCAAAAACTAGTCAAGTTTAATATCATGTTTGGCTCATTTATGGCTATCATCAGTGGCTCCAACTAGATTACTGTCAGATGGAAAAATATTGTTGTGTTGTTGTGATCAAGGCTTATGATAATAATCTTTACTGGTACATTCTGGTGAGTAAAACCCTTAAAAGTAAAATAGCATCAAAGCAATCAGAATGAACAACATCCAGCAAAACTTTTGTCTTTTAAATATGAAATCTTTTACAGAGCTGGGAGATCATTGTCAGGTTATAGATACCACGTGATTTTATAAAGACCATAGAGATTATTACCAGCTTTTAGAGACTATTATACAGAGTGGGAAGGTCATTATTAGCGTATCATGAACATTATAAATAAAAGAAAGTATTATCAGCATATAGATGCTAGGCACCAGTAGTTGCATGTACATACATACATAGCAGAACAGGAAGGAGTAGTGGGGATATTAACTACCAATGAATTCTGTAGTTGCTCAGTACAGAGTAGTTATACAGAGCAGGAGGATCATCATCAGTATAAAAACACTTAGAGCCATTGTATGCTGAAAATAGATCATAATCAGCCTATAAATACAGTATTTGGTGCTATTAAGGCTTTTAACTGTCCCTGACATCAAGCAGCTTACTGTGGGGTTGAAAAACCCCCTCTGCCTGTGACAACTTTTGCATAGTAATCTATGGCAAATTCTGTTCCTGAAAGATACTTAAGGTCCCCATACACCATAAGATCTGCTCGTTTGGTGATGTAGCCAAACGAGCAGATCTTCTCCCGATATCCCCCACCTACGGGTGGGGGATATCGGGAGAATCCAGGGTCCTGGGGCCAAACGATCGAATTATAACGGCGCGTATAGGAAAAGTCGGTCCGGGGACCGCATCGGCTCATCGATCGTTTGGCCCCAGGACCCTGGATTCTCCGACTAGATTTTCTAACATGCCCGATCGAGATCTGCCCGATTTCAGGCCAGATATCGGTCGGGCAGGCCCGTCGGGAGTGCCCATTCACAGGCCGATTAGCTGCCGAATTGGTCCAAGGCAGCTAATACCAGCCCGTGTATGGGGACCTTTACTGTAGTATGGGGAAGTCCAGATCTTTGCAGATCTTAGTTTTACGAACGTAATGGTTACATGCGTTAAATCGTGCACTAATATAGCAAGCGGCAAAATATATCACGCAAGGTGGGAATTAATGCACGCGCGGAAAAAAACGCAAGAAAAACGCTCATCACGACTTAAATAACGCAAACAACATCGCGTCTTAATTAACGCAAGTATCCTATAATGAATCGTGCCTTAAAGGAACAGTAACACCAAAAAATGAAAGTGTATAAAAGTAACTAAAGTATAATGTGCTGCTGCCCTGCACTGGTAAAAGTTGTGTGTTTACTTCAGAAAGTCTACTATAATTTATATAAATAAGCTGCTATGTAGCCATGGAGGCAGCCATTCAAAGGAGAAAAGGCACAGGCACAAAGCAGATAACAGATAAAACACTATTGTATTCTACAGAACGTATCTGTTATCTGCTATGTAACCTGTGCCTTTTCTCCTTTTTTCCAGCTTGAATGGCTGCCCCCATGGCTACACAGCAGCTTATTATATAAACTATAGTAGTGTTACTGTAGCAAACACACCAATTTTACCAGTGCAGGGCAACAGTGCATTATATTTTTATTATTTTAAAGCTCTTTCATTTTTTAGTGTTACTGTTCCTTTAAGTCTCAAAAAATAAGAAGCGATAAAATTTTTAAACGCATGCTATAAATAGCGCTCAAAATATCGACCTTTAGTGAATCAACCCTATTGTGTGCAAAATGTGTAGTTACCATATTTCCAGCATTCCCTGTTGTAAATATAAACAGAGCAGACAGGATTCTCATTGAATTCAGTGTATTATATGAAGCTGGAATCAGACATGGGGATTAAGGACAGACTTGTTCAGTGCTGGGAAACTGTGCTTATTGCTCCCAACTCCAATTGCAGGAACAAAGAATAGGGAGCCAGATTTACAAAGATCAGTTGGGATTCTCATTGGCGGATTTTTTGGCATTTTAAAGAAGTTGCTGGCTGTGGAGATTTTGGGAGAAGTTTTGGAAAAGGTTTACTGTGCAATATTGCTTTAAGAATACAACCCTGATGTTGCTGGACTACAGCTCCCAGAATGCCTTACCCTTCATTATATTTAATGTTTGTTTGAACAGTGCAGTGCAGCAGGGTTTACATCATCTTTAAAACTGAACAACACCACTATGCCAGGTTTATGCTACTTTTAACAGCATATACATGTTTATTACCATACGTACCAGGACGGCCATTACCATTGTACAGAGCAAGGAGATCTTTATCAGGGCATAGATACTCAACTACAGTAACATGTCAGAAGACGTATAGATGGAGGGCCTTGGTGGCTTTTGTGGTTATAACAGCCACTTCCTCCTTATAAGTAAAGATTTCCAGGTACCTGCACCACATAAGAAAGACATTTTAGGATGTGTGGCTGTTTTACTTTGAGCAACTTACGGCAACAACATGTTACTGTATACATTAGCTACCATATATTTGGCTATCTTCATGTCAGCAAAGTCCTCACATTTCATTATGGCATTTCTCAAGAATCAGGCAGAGTGGCACACACAGGCTAGGTAGGGCAGGGAGGACAACTGTCCTCCCTGTGCCCCCCTGATGGAGGCCCTGGGGTAGGGTAGGCAGAGTATGGCACACACAGGCAGGGCAGGCAGAGTATGGCACACACAGGCAGGGCAGGGAAAGCAGAATATGGCACACACAGGCAGGGTAGGGCAGGCAGAGTATGGCACACACAGGCAGGGTAGGGCAGGCAGAGTATGGCACACACAGGCAGGGTGGGGCAGGCAGAGTATGGCACACATAAGCAGGGTAGGGCAGGCAGAGTATGGCACACACAGGCAGCATAGGGCAGGCAGAGTATGGCACACACAGGCAGGGTAGGGCAGGCAGAGTATGGCACAAACAGGCAGGGTAGGGCAGGCAGAGTATGGCACACACAGGCAGCGTGGGGCAGGCAGAGTATGGCACACACTGTCAGCATAAGGCAGGCAGAGTATGGCACACACAGGCAGCGTAGGGCAGGTAGATTATGGCACACACAGGCAGAGTAGGGCAGGTAGAGTATGGCACACACAGGCAGTGTAGGGCAGGTAAATTATGGCACACACAGGCAGAGTATGGCACACACAGGCAGGGTAGGGCAGGCAGTGTATGGCACACACAGGCAGCGTAGGACAAACAGAGTATGGCACACAGGCAGTGTAGGGCAAGCTGAGTATGGCATACACAAGCAGAGTATGGCACACACAGGCAGGGTAGGGCAGGTAGAGTATGGCACACACAGGCAGCATAGGGCAGGCAGAGTATGGCACACACAGGCAGCATATGGCAGGCAAAGTATTGCACACGCAAGCAGAGTATGGCACACAAAGGCAGAGTAGGGCAAGCAGAATATGGCACATACAGGCAGGGTAGGGCAGGCAGAGTATGGCACACACAGGCAGTGCAGGTACACAGATACCCTATTGCTTATTTGTCACTCATGCCAAACTGAAGAACTGCAGAACAAAAAACAGATAATTAAAAAATAGAAAAATTACACAGTTAGACTATGTTCATATACATCAAAATGAAAGTCAGTTGAAATTAAACTTCCCCTTTATGGTTTCAGTATTCATAAATTCTTGATAAGTACTTGTAGGAGTCCCCAGGCTACTTCCTCTTTGCACAGTACAGTGGGGAAAGTCTGGAACACTAAGGCGAGTGGGTAGAAAAGTCAAAGTGTTTGTCATTTTCTCTGCATGCAGTTATGTTTCCAATTACATGTACAGAGCTGTTCATCTATATAACAACTGCTAGTTACACTAGAGTATATTTTATTGATATCATACAAATAAATTACAAAATAAATTACAAATAACAAAAGAAAAATAGCACCAGTCTTTCCAGTTTTGTTGGATGATTACTTTAGTACAAATATTTCAAGTTTAATATGACAATCTGGACAAAGTTTTGGGTATTATTCCATAATTAAAGGGTCACAAATATCATCAATTGAAAATTCCTTACAAGCATTTAATTATAATACTCCTGAAAAATGTGGTAATATTTCTAGAAAATTGTATTTTTAAAAATATTTATTTGTAACTTTTCTGGAACGGCTTTTGAGGGCAGATGATATTGAATCATCGCCTGTAAGTCCTACCCAAAGCCATGGGCTCTGATGCTCATGTGTCCAAGGCATCCACCAACGAACAGGCGGGTAGGTCCACCTTCGCCGAAGTTAGGGTGAACCCCACCAGGTTGTTAGTCTCCCCTATGCCTTGCAGCTAGGGGGAGTCCTTATAAGTCTTGGCCTGGGGTCAAGCCCAGATGAATATGACACCCATCCAGGGTGCACAAATCAAACACAAAAAAGGTGCTGAAGTGTACGGGTGCAATGCCATTGATTGCCTTGGTAAGGCTCCAGCTGGTGGCTGGAAAGAAAAAAAAAAAAAACCCCACCTGCCTAATGGCTGGGGCAAAGGAAGTGAAGCATGATTAGGCAGAAGTTGCATGTACAAAGCCCCTGACTAAAAATATGTCAGGCACTCTCCCTTTTGGGAAAACAGCTCCTCAACTTTCACCAAGCTTCCGCTTGGCAACCTAATGGCCAGAGGTCCAAGTGTTTTCCTTTTCGATACTACACTTGATTTTAGCCAAAAGGCCGAAAAGCAGATAATGTATATTATCTAAGGCTATTTGAACATGCTGTGTGTTGTCTGCAGGCCAGTATAAAGGTACCTCAATCTGCCAATGTCTGCTGCTATTGGCTACTATAAAAACCACTTGTCACCACCAAAACCATTTTCAGGCCAGAAAATGCCTGATATCAGCAGATTCCATTAAATGATGGATTAATGAAAATGTTTATTATTTAATTTTTGGAGTGCTTCCTCTTTGAAAGTTTGTTGTGGTTTCTCTGTGATACTGGGGCCTTGTTTGCTCTTCTTGGTTTATATTTTTGAAATGGTGATATCCCTCAGAATACATTTTTCTTTTTGTATGCTCTCTGCACTAGACAGACCAAGATTCTGGTTATAAAAATGATTAACTGGTGGTGAGGATGTTTTTTGCAGCCTAAACCAAGATTCTCACTTTGCCTCATGGTAGGAGTGGCACTGAGGGACAAAAACTGGTACACGCAGAACTCTCACATACTGGGCCAGTGCTGTTTAAGTTTGCCTCTAAATGTGTAAGTGTCCCCATGGACTATCCTAAATGCAACCTACACTCATTTACACATAGGTAATAATTTTGTACCCCCATTGCTGTGTACCTTAATCCAAGCTACATTACTGAAGGAATGCTATGAAGAAAATAATTTATTGTAAGAAAAATACTGCTATATGCCCCCAATTTTGCAATGTGCTTAAAGGGACACAAAACCCTGCTGCAATATTGCAAAATAAAACTTTTCAGGCTCCTTAGTGCTCGTGGCAGCATTGAAATGCAAATAAAACACACATGAAAATCACCTGATCTAAAACTATTTCACAATTGTTCATACCTACCTGAACTGCTCTTTGCAATTATTTGCACAATATCTTAATTTATGTTGTTAAATTTATGTTGTGTTGTTAAATGTTGCATGTGTTGCATGTATGTAGCATCTTGGTCCTGGAGGAGGAACGCTGTTTCGTTTCACAGTTTCTGTGTACTGTACTGTATATGGTTGGAATGACAATAAAAACCTACTTGACTTGACTTGAAATTCTCCAATGAGATTTCCAGCTGATGTGTGTAAATCTGGCTCCCTGTTCTCTGCTCCTGCTGTTGGAGTTGGGAGCAATAAGCACAGTTTCCCAGCACTGAACAAGTCTGTCCCTTTATCCCCATGTCTGATTCCTTTGTCATATAATGCAAATGACAAATGTATCTCTATATGTACGATAACAGCACAATGCCTGGCATAGTCCTGGGAGGATTCTTTTATATTTCAATGCTGCCGTGGGCAGTGGAGAGCCTGAAAAGTTTTATTGTGCAATATTGCTTTAAGAATACAATCCTGATGTTGCTGGACTACAGCTCCCAGCATGTCTCTGCCTTCATTATATGTTACATTATTCTGGGATTTGTAGTCCAGCAACAGCTGAGTAAAGTTTGGTTGAGCAGCGCAGTGCGGCAGGGTTTAGTGTACCTTTAAGATGACTGCTTTTTTATGTCATTCTTGGTCTGGGCAGTCCTACACTCTCTTTCATGTGATTTGTTGTGGTAAGTACAACTTTCACTTGTGATTACATCATGCTCTGTGAGTAGAAAACAAAATGGAAAACAATAATCTAATCTTTACAAATGTTATTTTCATATTTGCACTTTAATGCCTAAAGTTACCGATGAGCGAAATGTGGCTACCACACAACTTTTTTGATGCGTGCAACTTGATGTGATGGTGACTTTTTTTTTACACAACTGCAGCTTTTTTGACACAACTATTTTTATGCAACTGGGACTTATTTGATCTGACTGCAACGTTTTCTTCACTTTGCAAATTTTTGTTGCAGCAAATTTTTGCGCCAGTTACGTGAATAAATTTGGCAATGGTGAAATGCAGAATTTCGCAGCGAATCCATGCTTGCCGAAAAAGCCAGGCAAAACTTTTGCATTCAGTAATAGCAATCTAAGCAGGACTAAACTGTGAGAGAAAACTTTTTCATATTTTTTCGCCATACCTTTCTCAAGCTCTCTAAAGTTTCTGCACCTGAGAGTCAAAGCTACTAACTCCATTCTCTTGGCCTTAATGTGGATGATCTCTTTTTAATTTCACTTTGCATCTGACATGTTATTAAGGATATACTTGTGAATCCTTCATGGTAAATGTCCAGAGAGATCATTTTTAAAATCCTCTGTCACAAATGCTAGAGCACCGATGTAAAGTCGTGCCTCTTAATGCTCACTTGTGGAAGGGTATGTGTGAATTCTGTGCAAGGTGCAGCACTGTGGATGGGGGGGGCGCCGAATGGGGGCGGCCTGGAGGCGCCCCCAGAAGATATCCGGCGCTGTTCATTATATCACACTGGAATCAGACATGGAGAAAAAGGACAGACTTGTAGTGTAGAGGGAATTTTTTCGCCAGGCATGGATTTGCAGCGAATTGCCGCATTTCGCCATTGGCACAAAATATTTAATCTTACAATGACCAAGTTGGGTTTCATACCTGTATACTTTTATAAAAAAACATAAATAATTTTTAGATTCATAATTATGTCCAGGTGTAAAATAGTGATTTATTAATTTGGCAAAATAGCAGTAACCATATGGTATGAGAAAATGCAATTTTGCACAAATGTATGCATTTTTTAATAAGAGTTAACTCAGTATGTGATTGGGGCGTCAGTAACATAAATGCACCACTAGATGGCAGACTTTCCTTGCTCAATACATTATTTGTATTAGAGCACGGTGGTATTTTTGTGGCAGCCTTTATAGGATTATGCCAGCAGTATAAAGCATGTATAATGCATGTATAAAGCAGCAAGCTCAAACACAAAAAACACTACCACCCTTCTCTGTAAACATCATTTCTGCAAAACATCAGTAAAAACAAAACAACAAAACTAAACTAAAAGTAAGAAACAACAATTTAATACAATACAAAAAGATGAGCTATGTGAGAACTTTAAAACGTTATTTGTGAATTACAGTTTTCTGCATAAATAAATGAATGAACTAATAAAGCCTAAATTCTATGAAGGGTTTATATGAAATGGATTGCTAAATATGATTCAGTACAAAAGAGGGAGGATTCTTCAATGCCCTCATTTTATTGCCAAACCATGTTCTTCAGTGCATTCTATATACCTGTATGATTTCATAAGGAATGAAATCAGTGCCTAATAAGAGCGGAAATAAATTACTTCTTCTTCAGTACATTTCAGATTTATGGACTATGAACACTTCCCTCTATCTAGTAATAAAGGACTTCTATCCCAGCAGGCATGGCATATTCATCTCCAACTTATTAATATAAAGCAACTCAGCATGCTGAATTTATGTCTTGACCTGTGAATGTGTCTGGAGATAAAGGATTCATTTTAAAACAGACAGATTTACTTAGCAGTGCTGCAGAATCCCAGAAAAATAAAAAGCAAATAAAGAAATATCTTGCTAAAAGTACCAGGAGATGAACATTCCTGGACTGGTCACTCTTCTCATCTGCATTTGAATATGCTGGATATAGCTATGAGCTCTGTCTCAGAAAGCTGGAGGAAATGAAATATTTAACACCAAGCTTTTCAGTGGCTAGAAACCACACACGCGCACACACAGAGGTATTAAAACAAGCTGTTGTTGTGCAAATCAAGTAGCTTGTTAGCTTCAAATTATTAGGAGCATGCATCAAAAGTACCATATGCCATATTTCTGCCACAAGGATTCTATATATTTAATGTATTTGGTATATGTGGAAAAATGTTCCAGGAACCATTCACGATGGTGTAATATAATAAAAAATGCTAAATTTGTTTTGCTTCCAGTAGCCCATAGCAACCAATTAGCTAATAGCATATACTGTCTGCTGTTTAAAAACAAATGACTGGTTTAGACCACCAAATACTTCCATTTAACTTGAACACAGTGCAGGCTTCTGGTACACGGGGCAGATTCTCGGCCAACAATTAAATGCAGGTTGAGAATCCACCCCTTTGCTTCAAAAAGCTTATAATGTGCTCGCGTGGAGCCATTGCATTGGCCCTGGTGCACACAGAGTGGATTTCAGTGCTTAACTGCACACTTGAGATGTTTAACTCTGAAATCCGCTCCATGAGCCTGTACCAGGGCTGATGCAATGGCTCTGGGTGGAGGATTGTGTGTGGGCATCAAAGTGCCCACACACAATCCTTTTATGATCATAGATTGAAGGTCATCCTTAATAAAGGCCCTAATGTGGGCCAAAAAATTGGATGCACAGTGATGTTTGCTAACGTTTTCTATTTCATAAAGGAGGGTGTACTATAAATAAATATGCACATATACACAGGTATGGGATCTGTCATCCGGAAACCCATTATCCAGAAAGCCCTGAAGGCCATCTCCCATTGACTACATTATATTCAAATAATTATAACTTTTAAAAATGATTTCCTTTTTCTCTATAATAATAAAACAGTACCTTGTACTTGGTCCTAACTTAGATAAAATTACTCCATATTAGAGGAAACACACCCTTAAATTAATAGACTTAAGGTATGGAGATCCAAATTACTGAAAGATCCCCTATCCAGAAAACCCCAGGTTCTTAGCATTCAGGATAACAGGTCCCATACCTGTATTTATATATTTGTATATATGTATATATATATATTTTCCTTTCTTTTAGATATATTCTTATATTGCTTGTCCTTGCTAAAGCTTATTGTGGGAGCTATACAGGAGTTCAGGGGATTTGGGAAGCTTCAACTTTTGGAACCACAGTTTTATAGCTTACATTTGCCAGGAGGTGGTGGTATGTATACACACACTGTCTATATAAAATGTGAGAACTTTAAATAATATTTGTCAGAGTACAATGTGAGTTTTGCTTATTCAGCAGCTGACATATACACACAGGCCCTTAAAATTAAATTCCCTGCAAATATCATTTGGATCATGAAAACACATGAATAGACACTTTGGCTGCATATAGTCCAAGGTTCAGAGCAAACTGTATCTGTGCTCTAGCCCTGCTGTAAATGACCCCCACTATCTCTAGCAAAAAAAAAAAAAGGAGTCGTAAAAGTGACAAAATTGCAATATAAAATCAGTTTCTAGATTGTCAGGTTTAATATTGCAGCCAATCTCCTGCCAAACTGAGACACTCTGTACCAATATATAGCACTCTTCGTCAGTCAGTAGAAAAAGTCAATGCTGTCATAAAAAATATTGTTTTAAAATGAGTTATATACACTGCAATACTTCAAGTTCCATCCATGCTGTCTATATATAGTAGATGGTTTCTATGCAACAGAACAGCAAACCATCATTTCGTGTTGTTTCCTCTTTTAATGGAAATATAATGAGAATTATGTATGGTAATATTCTTCTTGCAGTCCATTCCCTTTGTTGTTTCTTGTACACTCTGCTATACTAGAAGCTGTTATATTGTGTGTTTCTACTGCTAAAGCCTGTCAGTTTCATGTTCCTGTCATAATCCTAAAACAACAGTATAAATGTACAGATAATGTCTTACCTGCATACATTTTTACATTTGTGTACTGAATTTGTCTAAATCAGGTGCATACCTTATTAAAGTAAATGCCAAATGGATTTATTTGTGCAATTACAAAACCATATGGAATAACGCACTTGACAGAAAACCAGCTTTACTTTCTTCTCTTCTGTATCAAAGGAGAAGGAAAGGTAAAAACTAAGTAATCTTTATCAGAAAGGTCTATGTAAATACAGCAATAAGCACTCACAGAAACGCTGTACTCTGTAAAAAAAAAAAACAGGATTTGTTGTCTCTTTGTCTTCCTGTGCCAGAGACATGCAGCTCTCTCCTCTCTCCTACCCCCCCCTCAAGAATGCTAAGAACTCCCTCCCTCCCTTAGGAATGTGGATCTGAGGCAATCAGCAGGAAGCTTCCTCATAGTCTTCAAACTGCGCATGTACACTGGTGCAGGAGCGAAGCATTATGGGAACTTTCTTTACACAGCTTAGCGTTTTTTCTTCCTGTTTGGCTTCTGATCACCTCAATGGGAGAAATATAGGGAATCTTAACGCCACTATTAAGAGAACTGAAGGTATGCCTGCAGCTTGAGCTTAACTCTTTATTAGCCTTTCCTTCTCCTTTAAAGAGTAAATAACCATTTTATCATAAAAGCCCCTAAAATGACTCTATACAGCCCCCAGAACAACATACCTTTCTCCCTGCAGTCAGTCTCATGTAGATTGTGTATCACAAACAGCTCTCTTAGCTACTTCCTAGTCTAGTGTGAAGCCCCACCCCATTTTATTTGCTGAGCTCTCCTCTCTCTGGCTGTAAAGTTGTTTATAGAGGTGCCTACTGCACATGATTCATTTCAATTGGAGCAGAGGCAGCAAGCATACACAGTAGGCACCTCTTTGACAATCATCACAGTCAGAGACAGAAGAAGAGCAGCAGAGAAAAGGGGGTGGAGCTTCACACTAGGCTAAGAAGTAGCTGAGAGGGCTAAAGTTGAGCTGCTTATGGCACAGAATCTGCATGAGACTGAGTTCTGGGAGAAAGGTATGTTATTCTGGGCACTATTTAGAGTCATTTTAGAAATATGTGCTAATTGTAACTATCTATGGGTGACCAATATTAAATGCTACATTATGAAAATACAAAGCCTGTAATGCACACCTAAATATTTTGGGTTAGTATTCAACCAAACTGAATACAGACCACTAAAGGGAACATTAAACTTCCCTAAAACCCTCCCATTTTGCCTTCTAGCTCTGCAAAATAGACATCCCAGATAAAGATACCTCCCACAATGATTGCAAGAAGTACATATCAGGCATACAGATATGAGGTAGGATTTTTTTTCAACTAGTTTTGCTTTAAGAATACATATTTTATAGTACTAGACTAGTTCTTCCTGTTTACATGTTCTGAGGTTTCTGGTTCAACTTGATTTGGGTGGAGCTGACCTACCTACCAGAAATTATTTATGTCTCTCTTAATATTCTGTAAAATTACAGATCTGGTCACCTAAAGGTGATGCATTTTTGTGTACAGATTTTTTCTACTGATATTAAAAATGAAAGGGTATGCATGGTATGTAAGGCTAAATTATTTGTGGAGGGGTTGCTAATCAGCCAACTCCATAAATAATATATTTGGTGCATCACTACAGGCAATTAAAGTATTTTTTCCTTATAAGAAAAGCTTGTTTTGCATTAGAAGTGTTCATTAATGAATCACAGTACGTCGGAATGGAGCCACGGTTTTTATCTTTACCTGCTGAACATTCATTTCCCATCATTTAAAATAGAAGATGCCAAAAGTTTAAACTTGGTTAAGTGCATTCTTGGCAAATGCAGACATTGTAAGTAAATGGATACTACTCTTTAAGCCCTTTTTAAATATGTACAAAACATCACAAAAGGTCAGTTTTGCCTAGAATAAGAAGATCCAACAGGGCCATATTTATATATAGGTGTGCCTATATATACACTTTTAGACATGTTGTATAAATGTGTAAATCAAGCAGTGAAGTGCCTCACGTACACAGGCAGATTGCAGGCTTGGGCGACATACTTGCCTAGGGTGGCACCAGACCTAAATATAGCACTAAGAGCCAAAGTTTGCAAAGAAGACTTTGAGAACAAATCAGAACAGATTTTTATTCACATAGCTTAAAATTATTCACTTGACTTGCTTCCTCTGCATAGGGCATGGAAAGATTCTCAATGTTCTTTAGGGCAGGGGTCCCCAACCACTGGGCCGTGGACCAGTGCCATGCCGCGGGCTGTGCTGAACCGGGCCACCAGTGCTGAACCTGGGTGCCCCTAGTTGCAGGGAAACAAGCTCCCATTGATTTTGCATTATTGTGAGATGTATTATATTTTATAATGCAATGATATCAACAATAAAAATAAAGTGCATAATATAAAATATAATAATTACATTATATATGTAATAATTAAATTATATACTATGTGCTAGTTGTGCCCCCCCTCCAACCTTGGCCCTTGGAAAAATTGTCTTGCTTGAAACTGGTCCGTGGTGCAAAAAGGGTTGGGGACCACTGCTTTAGGGCGTCTGTACACATCACTTATAAAAGTTAATTGTAATCTACAGTAATGGATCTTAGTTTCAGTTACCTTTTAAGGAATGTAAATAGCTTCGAAATAGCATTTCTTGGGTTTTTTTGAGTTGACAGTACTAAACTCTGATGAATAAGTTTCCTGACCTGAACTTTTGTACTAGAGCGTCCGTAGACATATTGTACCAGATGTATTAGGTATAAATAATGAGACATTTGTTCTGTTTATCCAAGTTCCAGATTTAAAAAATTCAAGAAAACAATCAAGCAATTTATAACATTGTTAGAGCTAAATATAATTAACTAAATGTAATTTTGGTATAAAGGCACATATTACAAATAATTATAAAAAGGGAAAAAAAAGAAAACTAATATTTTTCCTAAAACGAACTAAAAACAATAACTCTCATTTACATGCACCTTAAGGTGCAGCTCTTTGAACACAAAGAATTGGGAACAAAGAGTTGCACATTAGTATTCAACACCACAGCTGGATGGAAGGGACATGCAATGTCCCCTACCTTGTTCATTGTTCAATATTTTCAATCCAGCACAAGGGTGCAATGCACAGCCTACACTTACCAATAATAGGGGCACAAGAGTTGCTTAATGGGCCCTACTGTTAATAACTATGTCTCCATGACAAGTAATCTGTAATACCATAAAAGATACTAAACCCAGCTGTACTGCACTGCTCAACCAAACTTTAGTCAGCTGTTGCTGGACTAAAAACCCCAGAACAATTTAACATATAATGAAGGTAGAGGCATGCTGGGAGCTGTAGTCCAGCAACATCAGGGTTGTATTCTTAAAGCAATATTGTTTTCAAACCTTTCCTCCAAAATGTTTCCCCCCAGCAGCTACATTAAAATGCAAGAAATCCTCCAATCAGAATCCCAGCTGATCTGTGTAAATCTGGCTCCATGTTCTCTGTTCCTGTAATTGGAGTTGGGAGCAATAAGCACAGTTTCATAGCACTGAACTAGTCCTTCCTTTATCCCCATGTCTGATTCCTGTGTCATATAATGAAGAAAAAAAAAGATATAATACTCTTTATATGTAAGATAACAGCAAGATGTTTGACATAGATTTGGGAATCAAAATTCTCATTGGTCACTTCTCTTGCACTTATAATAAAATTTTGGGTCAGTAGAATGTTCAGTGTTGAATGTCCTTGCATCTATAATTATGTTTTTCAATAACTTCTATAGCAAAACTAGGGGTCGCAGTGGGGCAACATTATGATTGGGTTTACAACCCCTTTCACTGACATGACACATCCATTCAGAACAGGACCAGGCGGAATTCCAAGTTTATTCTCACCTCTTGCAAAAAACAAAAAAAACAAGAAAACAACAACAACCTACTTTGCTGTGATATGTTTACGCATCTGAAACCTTGTTCTGAGCTAAAGGGACGTTGGCATTCAAAGTGTATGTATGTATGTGTGTGCATATGAGGGAATGAGGATAAGGTATTTATTAAGAGACATATTGTATACCAGTACATTTTATATATATATGGGAATGTGCTTAAAAAAGATGTCTTTATGCTGATTTATTTAAAAATTCAACAAAACCATACCAGTCCTGCTCACATCCTGCTGCTTCCTTTCCCAGGCTGTGCATGAGAGTTGGTGGCACTGTAGCATAGGAACCAATCAGCAGCTAGGTTTACCTAAATGGGAACTGAAGCCTGTATTGGCTTGTGAGATTGCAAAGCTGTAATTAATTAATTATCCCCTCCTACTGTGCTCCTGGCAGGGACTGCCCACCACCAATCCCTCATTTGAAACATGAACAGTGACAGTGTAAGACAGGGGTGGCCAAGATGTCGATCGCGGTCCACCAGTCGATCCACCATCGATTTCTAGTAGTCCGCGTCCAAGCCGGGGGATGCGGAAGTGCGTCGTGTTTAATAGGAATGCATATGTACACTGCGTCGCGTACATATGCTGCGTCTTGGAGGAGGAGTCAAAGGTAGATCGCCGGGGGACAAAGTCTGGGCACCCCTGCTGTAAGATCTATGGTGTGGTCCAATAAAGAGCCAATTTTTAAAGACAATTACCCTTTTTAGCTCAGAGTGAAACCATAAAGTATGCCTACACAACTGGGGAAATTTTCACTTGCTATAACTCTCCTTTAAATGCCAAGGTTATTAATAACTGTATTGATATTCCTCTCAGCTGAGTTTTCATATTGTTGGTATTCCACTGATAAACTGAAAGCCACATTGTGAGAGGAACAGGAAGCAGAGAACATGTGATCAGCTGCTGTTTCAGACGGAATGGCACAGTGCCATATATTGCATGTGCTGGTGTTACGGGTTTGCAGTAACAGACCAATCTCCTACTCCATGTAATCTGCACTTGAACCCCACTATTGCACTCAAGGCCCATGTACCATCTCTGCTCTTAGTTCCACACTGATAATTACAGCCTTGTCGTATGTCATAAGCAAATGGAAAGGAGTAGAGAGAATTCTTGCTGACCTGAACCTGAACTTTTCTTCTGAATGGAGCAGCCTGTCTAATAAAGGACTGACCTGGCAGCTTGCTCATAATGGGCAGTGGAATTGTGCATGCTTCTAAAAAATGCTCAGATGTTACTGATAAAATCGTCTACCTCAAACCCAAACAATGGTATGAGCTTGAGCTATGTATGACAGGCAAACTGGCCGACCATATAGCAGAGCAGCCAGCTCACCGAATCAGGTTGCTAAAATGAATAAAGAGCTGTCAGGACTGTTCTGGTAAATCCAGATAGTTCAGAGGAATGCATGTAAATAGATGGGAACAGCACAGTAGCACTGTAATTACACTGATAAGTGTTGCATTACATAACCTGATTCTCATAAACCAATATTTGAAAACTGCTTGTACAGTGCCCCTAGGTTGTTTCTGTGTCTTAGGTTTATGCCACATTATTTCTACTATATTGCTTCTGCATACAGACCCAAGCATGCCCTTGAAGCTGCACTGATGTCTCAGCTATCTGTAGTTCATTTATGGCCTGTCTGTGATACCTCCACTGTTCTTATACCACATACTGTGTTACATACCAGTAAACCACACAGCTATCCTCACAATACAAATTCACAGCTATACCGACTTGGCTAGCATTTCTCTACAAGTCCCAAGGTAGACATACAGTCTGCCAGGACACAGGGACTGTCACTCATTCAGAGAGCCCATTCCCAGTTCAAATCATGGTCATTTCAGCCAAGCCTCTCAATATCATGATGAGGGCACTAACTCGCCCTATTAACATATGCTTCCACACAACTGGCTACATCTTCATCAAGATGTGTTTTCAATAGCAATTACATATTTTAAAATTATTGCAAGAAAGATGCTAAGATTAACATTGCCAGCAGGGGTGTTTCTGTGCCCAAAACGCCCTTTCTGATGCTGTCCCCCCCTCACCCAGCAGTACTCAGGCCCGGATTTGTGGCGAGGCCCATATTTAGCAGTGGGGCGGCACAAATTTAGGGGCAGCACACACCAAAATGTTGCTCCCATACAGAGCAATGGGGACCTCTCCCCTCTGCTCCATAGGCGAGTTTTAATGTCTGCTCGCGTGAGTGTGTATGCCCGCGCTCGCAGGGGGGGTTGGGTTGGAGGTTTGCAAATGCGCATGTGGGAGTGAAAAGGGGGTAAGGGGTGGTGAATGTGGGTGGCCCCGGGGCACCTCGATAAGAAATCCGGTGCTGGCAATACTCAGAAAATCTGTGTCGGGCAATAGCACTCTCTGCACTCCACAATTCCAGTTTAATAACCGGAATTTCATCTCTCAATGTTACCAGGTGCAGCTTATTGCCACCCCTGGTTACAAGTGGGGTGCTGCCAGGCAGATTCTCAACTTGCCGCATCTAAATTCCACATTTATATTGAATTTGCTGAATTCATTTTATTTTAAAAAACTTTATTGTATGTATATCTTTATTTATAAAGCGCTACTTATGTACACAGCGCTGTACAGTTGAATACATTAATACAAACAGGGGGTTATTAAGATAACAAATTAACTAATTCCCACAAATTTCCGACAGAAAAAGTCCATACGGGATACAGTCGCAGAAAAGTCATTAAACTGTGGGCTTTTTTTTGTATTTTCGCAGCAGAACCTCTACTTTTTTGAATTGTCTCACAAAAAAAACAACATAAAAAAATCCGAAAGCCTCAAAGGTTTCAAAGCAAAGAAGGATCTTCCAGGGAAGGGAAGAGATCTTTGTCATTGACTTCTACATGATCTCAACAGATTTTAGCTAGTGAATTGTCAGATTCAGATTTTTAGCCGTTTTGTGGCATAGTAAATCTTGAAAAAGTCGTAACTTTTTAAAGTGACTTTTTGTGCTAAAAAATCTAAAGCCCCCCCCTAGTATTTTCTTCTGTGATTTCGTACCTGTACCAGTTAAATATTAGCAAGCAAAGTATGCACTGTGATGATGTTTCCCAATGAATATTTCTTTTGCTTGTGTACTAAAGCTTGAAGGACCTACTTTTAAAAAAAATAAAATATGGGCTTATTATCAATTTTCCAAGTTTGCGAATTCAAGTTTGTTTTTCTTTATTGAATAAACTCGCATATCAATTGCTTGCTTATTTATTATATATGTGGTAAACTCGTGCGATTAAAAAAACTTAATTGTCTCAAATTTTTGACTTTACAAACTCGAAAAAAACTCAAATATCTCGAATTGAAAATATGGCTTGACTTTGCCTAGGAGAACTCCCATTGGCTTCTATAGAAACTAACAAGCTTTTAGATGGCAAAGTTTTACATTATAGTTTTTGGGGGGTTTGCACGTAATAAATACCAGACATTAGAGTTTGTGAAGCATAATTTGAATCTGAGTCTTTTAACTCAAAAAAAATCTTGAATTGTAAAAAAAAATGAAACTCAAATATTCATAAATCTCCCCCCTTACATTAAGGTCAATTAATATCTTAATTAAGTTAATTAAAGTAACAATTTACAGGCAGAACTAATAGTGTGTGCTATCCAGATATATCACATATTTAACATCAAAAGCTTCATGTTCAGGAAGAGCTACAACAATTTATCTCTACAAAAAACACTGATGGAAATCACCAGGCAGTGGAAAGGAAGTGGTCATAGTGTTTTACATAGAAAATTAAGTAGAGGAAAGCCACAAAAATAGCTTGACAAATAGTCTACACATTGTTGGACAAATATGGTATTAACCAGTGTAACATATTTGGGTGCTGCATCTGACTGCATGGAACAAAGATTCCAGACCGAGAGAAACTGCACATGGCCTTTTGTGTACCCACTGGTCTGACACCATAAGTAAGTCATCCAACCACACATATAAAATTCTGTATTTTATCAATAGAGCATCAACTCCCACCCAGAAAAATTCTGTTTTACTTAGTTTGTCGACCACATACAGGTATACCAGCCTGGAAACAGGCTGGAAGATACCATTGCAGCGCAGGGACAATTACATATCTCAGCCTGGGCAAAGGCTGGAAGATACCATTGAAGCGCAGAGACAGTTACATATCTCAGCCTAGGTAAAGGCTGGAAGATACCATTGCAGCCTAGAGACAGTTACATATCTCAGCCTGGGTAAAGGCTAGAAGATACCATTGCAATGCAGGGACAGTTACATATCTCAGCCTAGGCAAAGGCTGGAAGATACCATTGCTATGTAAGGACAGTTACATATCTCAGACTAGGCAAAGGCTGGAAGATACCATTGCAGCCTAGAGACAGTTACATATGCCAGCCTGGAAACAAGCTGGAAGATCCCATTGCAGCACAGGGACAGTTACATATCTCAGCCTAGGCAAAGACTGGAAGATACCATTGCATCCTAGAGACAGTTACATATCTCAGCCTGGACAAAGGCTGGAAGATACCATTGCAGCGCAGGGACAGTTATAAATCTCAGCCTAGGCAAAGGCTGGAAGATACCATTGCAGTGCAGGGATATTTACATATCTTATCTTAGACAAAGGCTGGAAGATACCATTGCAGCCTAGAGACAGTAACATATCTCAGCCTGGGCAGAGGCTGGAAGATACCATTGCAGCGCAGGGACAGTTACATATCTCAGCCTAGGCAAAGGCTAGAAGATACCATTGCAGTGCAGGGACAGTTACATATCTAAGCCTAGGCAAAGGCTGGAAGATACCATTGCTGTGCAAGGACAGTTACATATCTCAGCCTAGGCAAAGGCTGGAAGATACCATTGCAGCCTAGAGACAGTTACATATCCCAGCCAGGAAACAGGCTGGAAGATACCATTGCAGCGCAGGGACAGTTACATATCTCAGCCTAGGCAAAGGCTGGAAGATACCATTGCAGCCTAGAGACAGTTACATATCTAAGCCTGGACAAAGGCTGGAAGATACCATTACAGCGCAGGGACAGTTACAAATCTCAGTCTAGGCAAAGGCTGGAAGATACCATTGCAGCGTAGGGACAGTTACATATCTCATCCTAGGCAACGGCTGGAAGATACCATTGCAGCCTAGAGACAGTAACATATCTCAGCCTGGGCAGAGGCTGGAAGATACCATTGCAGCACAGGGACAGTTACATATCTCAGCCTAGGCAAAGGCTGGAAGATACCATTGCAGCCTAAAGACAGTTACTTATCCCAGCCTGGAGACAGGCTGGAAGATACCATTGCAGCGCAGGGACAGTTACGTATCTCAGCCTAGGTAAAGGCTGGAAGATACCATTGCAGCCTAGAGACAGTTACATATCTCAGCCTGGTTAAAGGCTGGAAGATACCATTGCAGTTCAGGGACAGTTACATATCTCAGCCTAGGCAAAGGCTGGAAGATACCATTGCAGCCTAGAAACAGTCACATATCCCAGCATGGAAAAAGGCTGGAAGATACCATTGCAGCGCAGGGACAGTTACATATCTCAGCCTAGGCAAAGGCTGGAAGATACCATTGCAGCCTAGAGACAGTTACATATCTAAGCCTGGACAAAGGCTGGAAGATACCATTACAGCGCAGGGACAGTTACAAATCTCAGCCTAGGCAAAGGCTGGAAGATACCATTGCAGCGTAGGGACATTTACATATCTCATCCTAGGCAACGGCTGAAAGATACCATTGCAGCCTAGAGACAGTTACATATCCCAGCCTGGAGACAGGCTGGAAGATACCATTGCAGCGCAGGGACAGTTACGTATCTCAGCCTAGGTAAAGGCTGGAAGATACCATTGCAGCACAGGGACAGTTACATATCTCAGCCTAGGCAAAGGCTGGAAGATACCATTGCAGCCTAAAGACAGTTACATATCCCAGCCTGGAGACAGGCTGGAAGATACCATTGCAGCGCAGGGACAGTTACATATCTCAGCCTAGGTAAAGGCTGGAAGATACCATTGCAGCCTAGAGACAGTTACATATCTCAGCCTGGGTAAAGGCTGGAAGATACCATTGCAGTTCAGGGACAGTTACATATCTCAGCCTAGGCAAAGGCTGGAAGATACCATTGCTGTGCAAGGACAGTTATATATCTCAGCCTAGGCAAAGGCTGGAAGATACCATTGCAGCCTAGAAACAGTCACATATCCCAGCATGGAAAAAGGCTGGAAGATACCATTGCAGCGCAGGGACAGTTACATATCTCAGCCTAGGCTAAGGCTGGAAGATACCATTGCAGCCTAGAGACAGTTACATATCTTAGCCTGGGTAAAGGCTGGAAGATACCATTGCAGTGCAGGGACAGTTACATATCTTATCCTAGGCAAAGGCTGGAAGATACCATTGCAGCCTAGAGACAGTAACATATCTCAGCCTGGGCAGAGGCTGGAAGATACCATTGCAGCGCAGGGACAGTTACATATCTCAGCCTAGGCAAAGGCTGGAAGATACCATTGCAGCCTAGAGACAGTTACATATCTCAGCCTGGACAAAGGCTGGAAGATACCATTGCAGCGCAGGGACAGTTACAAATCTCAGCCTAGGCAAAGGCTGGAAGATACCATTGCAGCACAGGGACAGTTACATATCTCATCCTAGGCAAAGGCTGGAAGAAGATACCATTGCAGCCTAGAGACAGTAACATATCTCAGCCTGGGAAGAGGCTGGAAGATACCATTGCAGCGCAGGGACAGTTACATATCTCAGCCTAGGTAAAGGCTGGAAGATACCATTGTAGCCTAGAGACAGTTACATATCTCAGCCTGGGTAAAGGCTGGAAGATATCATTGCAGTGCAGGGACAGTTACATATCTCAGCCTAGGCAAAGGCTGGAAGAAACCATTGCTGTGCAAGGACAGTTACATATCTCAGCCTAGGCAAAGGCTGGAAGATACCATTGCAGCCTAGAGACAGTTACATATCCCAGCCTGGAAACAGGCTGGAAGATACCATTGCAGCACAGGGACAGTTACATATCTCAGCCTAGGCAAAGGCTGGAAGATACCATTGCAGCCTAGAGACAGTTACATATCTCAGCCTGGACAAAGGCTGGAAGATACCATTGCAGCGCAGGGACAGTTATAAATCTCAGCCTAGGCAAAGGCTGGAAGATACCATTGCAGTGCAGGGACAGTTACATATCTTATCCTAGGCAAAGGCTGGAAGATACCATTGCAGCCTAGAGACAGTAACATATCTCAGCCTGGTCAGAGGCTGCAAGATAACATTGCAGCGCAGGGACAGTTACATATCTCAGCCTAGGCAAAGGCTGGAAGATACCATTGCAGCCTAGAGACAGTTACAAATCTCAGCCTGGGCAGAGGCTGGAAGATACCATTGCAGGGCAGGGACACTTACATATCTCATCCTAGGCCAGTGGTTCCCAACCTTCCTAATGCCGTGACCCTTTAATACAGTTCCTCATGTTGTGGTGTCCCCCCAACCATAAAACAATTCCTAAGACAATAGGAAATATGTGTTTTCCGATGGTGTTAGGCGACCGCTGTGAAAGGGTCATTCGACCCCCAAAGGGGTCCCGACCCACAGGTTGAGAACCCCTGTCCAAGGCAAAGGCTGGAAGATACCATTGCAGCCTAGAGAGAGTTACATATCTCATCCTTGGCAAAGTCTGGAAGATACCATTGCAGCCTAGACACAGTTACATATCTCATCCTGGGCAAAGGCTGGAAGATACCATTGCAGCGCAGGGACAGTTATATATCTGAGCCTAGGCAAAGGTTGGAAGATACCATTGCAGCCTAGATACAGTTACATATCTCAGCCTGGAGAAAGGCTGCAAGATACCATTGCAGCGCAGGGACAGTTACAAATCTCAGCCTAGGCACAGGCTGGAAAACACCATTGCAGTGCAGGGACAGTTAAATATATCATCCTAGGCAAGGGCTGGAAGATACCATTGCAGCCTAGAGACAGTTACATATCTCAGCCTGGGTAAAGGCTGGAAGATACCATTGCAGTGCAGGGACAGTTACATATCTCAGCCTAGGCAAAGAGTGGAAGATACCATTGCTGTGCAAGGACAATTAAATATCTAAGCCTAGGCAAAGGCTGGAAGATACAATTGCAGCCTAGAAACAGTTACATATCCCAGTCTGGAGACAGGCTGGAAGATACCATTGCAGCGCAGGGACAGTTACATATCTCAGCCTAGGTAAAGGCTGGAAGATACCATTGCAGCCTAGAGACAGTTACAAATCTCAGCCTGGGTAAAGGCTGGAAGATACCATTGCAGCGCAGGGACAGTTACATATCTCAGCCTAGGCAAAGGCTGGAAGATACCATTGCTGTGCAAAGACAGTTACATATCTCAGCCTAGGCAAAGGCTGGAAGATACCATTGCAGCCTAGAGACAGTTACATATCTCAGCCTGGGTAAAGGCTGGAAGATACCATTGCAGTGCAGGGACAGTTACATATCTCAGCCTAGGCAAAGGCTAGAAGATACCATTGCAGTGCAGGGACAGTTACATATCTAAGCCTAGGCAAAGGCTGGAAGATACCATTGCTGTGCAAGGACAGTTACATATCTCAGCCTAGGCAAAGGCTGGAAGATACCATTGCAGCCTAGAGACAGTTACTTATCCCAGCCTGGAAACAGGCTGGAAGATACCATTGCAGCGCAGGGACAGTTACAAATCTCAGCCTAGGCACAGGCTGGAAAACACCATTGCAGTGCAGGGACAGTTAAATATATCATCCTAGGCAAGGGCTGGAAGATACCATTGCAGCCTAGAGACAGTTACATATCTCAGCCTGGGTAAAGGCTGGAAGATACCATTGCAGTGCAGGGACAGTTACATATCTCAGCCTAGGCAAAGAGTGGAAGATACCATTGCTGTGCAAGGACAATTAAATATCTAAGCCTAGGCAAAGGCTGGAAGATACAATTGCAGCCTAGAAACAGTTACATATCCCAGTCTGGAGACAGGCTGGAAGATACCATTGCAGCGCAGGGACAGTTACATATCTCAGCCTAGGTAAAGGGTGGAAGATACCATTGCAGCCTAGAGACAGTTACAAATCTCAGCCTGGGTAAAGGCTGGAAGATACCATTGCAGCACAGGGACAGTTACATATCTCAGCCTAGGCAAAGGCTGGAAGATACCATTGCTGTGCAAAGACAGTTACATATTTCAGCCTAGGCAAAGGCTGGAAGATACCATTGCAGCCTAGAGACAGTTACATATCTCAGCCTGGGTAAAGGCTGGAAGATACCATTGCAGTGCAGGGACAGTTACATATCTCAGCCTAGGCAAAGGCTAGAAGATACCATTGCAGTGCAGGGACAGTTACATATCTAAGCCTAGGCAAAGGCTGGAAGATACCATTGCTGTGCAAGGACAGTTACATATCTCAGCCTAGGCAAAGGCTGGAAGATACCATTGCAGCCTAGAGACAGTTACATATCCCAGCCTGGAAACAGGCTGGAAGATACCATTGCAGCGCAGGGACAGTTACATATCTCAGCCTAGGCAAAGGCTGGAAGATACCATTGCAGCCTAGAGACAGTTACATATCTAAGCCTGGACAAAGGCTGGAAGATACCATTGCAGCGCAGGGACAGTTACAAATCTCAGCCTAGGCAAAGGCTGGAAGATACCATTGCAGTGCAGGGACAGTTACATATCTCAGCCTAGGCAAAGAGTGGAAGATACCATTGCTGTGCAAGGACAGTTAAATATCTAAGCCTAGGCAAAGGCTGGAAGATACCATTGCAGCCTAGAAACAGTTACATATCCCAGTCTGGAGACAGGCTGGAAGATACCATTGCAGCGCAGGGACAGTTACATATCTCAGCCTAGGTAAAGGCTGGAAGATACCATTGCAGCCTAGAGACAGTTACAAATCTCAGCCTGGGTAAAGGCTGGAAGATACCATTGCAGCGCAAAGACAGTTACATATCTCAGCCTAGGCAAAGGCTGGAAGATACCATTGCAGCCTAGAGACAGTTACATATCTCAGCCTGGGTAAAGGCTGGAAGATACCATTGCAGTGCAGGGACAGTTACATATCTCAGCCTAGGCAAAGGCTGGAAGATACCATTGCAGTGCAGGGACAGTTACATATCTCAGCCTAGGCAAAGGCTGGAAGATACCATTGCTGTGCAAGGACAGTTACATATCTCAGCCTAGGCAAAGGCTGGAAGATACCATTGCAGCCTAGAGACAGTTACATATCCCAGCCTGGAAACAGGCTGGAAGATACCATTGCAGCGCAGGGACAGTTACATATCTCAGCCTAGGCAAAGGCTGGAAGATACCATTGCAGCCTAGAGACAGTTACATATCTAAGCCTGGACAAAGGCTGGAAGATACCATTACAGCGAAGGGACAGTTACAAATCTCAGCCCAGGCAAAGGCTGGAAGATACCATTGCAGCGTAGGGACAGTTACATATCTCATCCTAGGCAAAGGCTGGAAGATACCATTGCAGCCTAGAGACAGTAACATATCTCAGCCTGGGCAGAGGCTGGAAGATACCATTGCAGCGCAGGGACAGTTACATATCTCAGCCTAGGCAAAGGCTGGAAGATACCATTGCAGCCTAGAGACAGTTACATATCCCAGCCTGGAGACAGGCTGGAAGATACCATTGCAGCGCAGGGACAGTTACATATCTCAGCCTAGGTAAAGGCTGGAAGATACCATTGCAGCCTAGAGACAGTTACATATCTCAGCCTGGGTAAAGGCTGGAAGATACCATTGCAGTTCAGGGACAGTTACATATCTCAACCTAGGCAAAGGCTGGAAGATACCATTGCTGTGCAAGGACAGTTATATATCTCAGCCTAGGCAAAGGCTGGAAGATACCATTGCAGCCTAGAAACAGTCACATATCCCAGCATGGAAAAAGGCTGGAAGATACCATTGCAGCGCAGGGACAGTTACATATCTCAGCCTAGGCAAAGGCTGGAAGATACCATTGCAGCCTAGAGACAGTTACATATCTCAGTCTGGACAAAGGCTGGAAGATACCATTGCAGCGCAGGGACAGTTATAAATCTCAGCCTAGGCAAAGGCTGGAAGATACCATTGCAGTGCAGGGACAGTTACATATCTTATCCTAGGCAAAGGCTGGAAGATACCATTGCAGCCTAGGGACAGTAAGATATCTCAGCCTGGGCAGAGGCTGGAAGATACCATTGCAGCGCAGGGACAGTTACATATCTCACCCAAGGCAAAGGCTGGAAGATACCATTGCAGCCTAAAGACAGTTACATATCTCAGCCTGGACAAAGGCTGGAAGATACCATTGCAGCGCAGGGACAGTTACAAATCTCAGCCTAGGCAAAGGCTGGAAGATACCATTGCAGCACAGGGACAGTTACATATCTCATCCTAGGCAAAGGCTGGAAGAAGATACCATTGCAGCCTAGAGACAGTAACATATCTCAGCCTGGGAAGAGGCTGGAAGATACCATTGCAGCGCAGGGACAGTTACATATCTCAGCCTAGGTAAAGGCTGGAAGATACCATTGTAGCCTAGAGACAGTTACATATCTCAGCCTGGGTAAAGGCTGGAAGATATCATTGCAGTGCAGGGAGAGTTACATATCTCAGCCTAGGCAAAGGCTGGAAGAAACCATTGCTGTGCAAGGACAGTTACATATCTCAGCCTAGGCAAAGGCTGGAAGATACCATTGCAGCCTAGAGACAGTTACATATCCCAGCCTGGAAACAGGCTGGAAGATACCATTGCAGCGCAGGGACAGTTACATATCTCAGCCTAGGCAAAGGCTGGAAGATACCATTGCAGCCTAGAGACAGTTACATATCTCAGCCTGGACAAAGGCTGGAAGATACCATTGCAGCGCAGGGACAGTTATAAATCTCAGCCTAGGTAAAGGCTGGAAGATACCATTGCAGTGCAGGGACAGTTACATATCTTATCCTAGGCAAAGGCTGGAAGATACCATTGCAGCCTAGAGACAGTAACATATCTCAGCCTGGTCAGAGGCTGCAAGATACCATTGCAGCGCAGGGACAGTTACATATCTCAGCCTATGCAAAGGCTGGAAGATACCATTGCAGCCTAGAGACAGTTACAAATCTCAGCCTGGGCAGAGGCTGGAAGATACCATTGCAGGGCAGGGACACTTACATATCTCATCTTAGGCCAGTGGTTCCCAACCTTCCTAATGCCGTGACCCTTTAATACAGTTCCTTATGTTGTGGTGTCCCCCCAACCATAAAACAATTCCTAAGACAATAAGAAATATGTGTTTTCTGATGGTCTTAGGCGACCCCTGTGAAAGGGTCATTCGACCCCCAAAGGGGTCCCGACCCACAGGTTGAGAACCCCTGTCCAAGGCAAAGGCTGGAAGATACCATTGCAGCCTAGAGAGAGTTACATATCTCATCCTTGGCAAAGTCTGGAAGATACCATTGCAGCCTAGAGACAGTTACATATCTCATCCTGGGCAAAGGCTGGAAGATACCATTGCAGCGTAGGGACAGTTACATATCTCAGCCTAGGCAAAGGCTGGAAGATACCATTGCAGCCTAGAGACAGTTACATATCTCATCCTGGGCAAAGGCTGGAAGATACCATTGCAGCGCAGGGACAGTTATATATCTGAGCCTAGGCAAAGGTTGGAAGATACCATTGCAGCCTAGAGACAGTTACATATCTCAGCCTGGAGAAAGGCTGCAAGATACCATTGCAGCGCAGGGACAGTGACAAATCTCAGCCTAGGCACAGGCTGGAAAACACCATTGCAGTGCAGGGACAGTTAATATCTCATCCTAGGCAAGGGCTGGAAGATACCATTGCAGCCTAGAGACAGTTACATATCTCAGCCTGGGTAAAGGCTGGAAGATACCATTGCAGTGCAGGGACAGTTACATATCTCAGCCTAGGCAAAGGTGGAAGATACCATTGCTGCGCAAGGACAGTTAAATATCTCAGCCTAGGCAAAGGCTGGAAGATACCATTGCAGCCTAGAAACAGTTACATATCCCAGCCTGGAGACAGGCTGGAGATACCATTGCAGCGCAGGGACAGTTACATATCTCAGCCTAGGCAAAGGCTGGAAGATACCATTGCAGCCTAGAGACAGTTACAAATCTCAGCCTGGGCAAAAGGCTGGAAGATACCATTGCAGCGCAGGGACAGTTACATATCTCAGCCTAGGCAAAGGCTGGAAGATACCATTGCTGCAAAGACAGTTACATATTTCAGCCTAGGCAAAGGCTGGAAGATACAATTGCAGCCTAGAGACAGTTACATATCTCAGCCTGGGTAAAAGGCTGGAAGATACCATTGCAGTGCAGGGACAGTTACATATCTCAGCCTAGGCAAAGGCTGGAAGATACCATTGCAGTGCAGGGACAGTTACATATCTCAGCCTAGGCAAAGGCTGGAAGATACCATTGCAGTGCAAGGACAGTTACATATCTCAGCCTAGGCAAAGGCTGGAAGATACCATTGCAGCCTAGAGACAGTTACATATCTCAGCCTGGACAAAGGCTGGAAGATACCATTGCAGCGCAGGGACAGTTACAAATCTCAGCCTAGGCAAAGGCTGGAAGATACCATTGCAGTGCAGGGACAGTAAATATATCATCCTAGGCAAGGGCTGGAAGATACCATTGCAGCCTAGAGACAGTTACATATCTCAGCCTGGGTAAAGGCTGGAAGATACCATTGCAGTGCAGGGACAGTTACATATCTCAGCCTAGGCAAAGGCTGGAAGATACCATTGCAGTGCAAGGACAGTTACATATCTCAGCCTAGGCAAAGGCTGGAAGATACCATTGCAGCCTAGAAACAGTTACATATCTCAGCCTGGAGAAGGCTGGAAGATACCATTGCAGCGCAGGGACAGTTACATATCTCAGCCTAGGCAAAGGCTGGAAGATACCATTGCAGCCTAGAGACAGTTACATATCTCAGCCTGGGTAAAGGCTGGAAGATACCATTGCAGCGCAGGGACAGTTACATATCTCAGCCTAGGCAAAGGCTGGAAGATACCATTGCTGCGCAGGGACAGTTACATATCTCAGCCTAGGCAAAGGCTGGAAGATACCATTGCAGCCTAGAGACAGTTACATATCTCAGCCTGGCAAAGGCTGGAAGATACCATTGCAGTGCAGGGACAGTTACATATCTCAGCCTAGGCAAAGGCTGGAAGATACCATTGCAGTGCAGGGACAGTTACATATCTCAGCCTAGGCAAAGGCTGGAAGATACCATTGCTGTGCAAGGACAGTTACATATCTCAGCCTAGGCAAAGGCTGGAAGATACCATTGCAGCCTAGAGACAGTTACATATCCCAGCCTGGAAAAGGCTGGAAGATACCATTGCAGCGCAGGGACAGTTACATATCTCAGCCTAGGCAAAGGCTGGAAGATACCATTGCAGCCTAGAGACAGTTACATATCTCAGCCTGGACAAAGGCTGGAAGATACCATTGCAGCGCAGGGACAGTTACAAATCTCAGCCTAGGCAAAGGCTGGAAGATACCATTGCAGTGCAGGGACAGTTACATATCTCAGCCTAGGCAAAGAGTGGAAGATACCATTGCTGTGCAAGGACAGTTAAATATCTCAGCCTAGGCAAAGGCTGGAAGATACCATTGCAGCCTAGAAACAGTTACATATCCCAGCCTGGAGACAGGCTGGAAGATACCATTGCAGCGCAGGGACAGTTACATATCTCAGCCTAGGTAAAGGCTGGAAGATACCATTGCAGCCTAGAGACAGTTACAAATCTCAGCCTGCAGTAAAGGCTGGAAGATACCATTGCAGCGCAGAGACAGTTACATATCTCAGCCTAGGCAAAGGCTGGAAGATACCATTGCAGCCTAGAGACAGTTACATATCTCAGCCTGGGCAAAGGCTGGAAGATACCATTGCAGTGCAGGAGACAGTTACATATCTCAGCCTAGGCAAAGGCTGGAAGATACCATTGCAGTGCAGGGACAGTTACATATCTCAGCCTAGGCAATGGTTATCTTCCAGCCTTTGTCCAGGCTGGGATATGTAACTGTCTCTAGGATGCAATGGTATCTTCCAGCCTTTGCCTAGGCTGAGATATGTAACTGTCTGGCCGCAATGGTATCTTCCAGCCTTTGCCTAGGCTGAGATATGTAACTGTCCCTGCGCTGCAATGGTATCTTCCAGCCTTTCCAGGCTGAGATATGTAACTGTCTCTAGGCTGCAATGGTATCTTCCAGCTTTGCCTAGGCTGAGATATGTAACTGTCTTGCACGCAATGGTATCTTCCAGCCTTTGCCTAGGCTGAGATATGTAACTGTCCTGCACTGCAATGTATCTTCCAGCCTTTCCTGGCTGAGATATGTAACTGTCCTGCGCTGCAATGGTATCTTCCAGCCTGTTCCAGACTGGGATATGTAACTGTTCTAGGCTGCAATGGTATCTTCCAGCCTTTGCCTAGGCTGAGATATGTAACTGTCTCTGCACTGCAATGGTATCTTCCAGCCTTTACCAGGCTGAGATATGTACTGTCTCTAGGCTGCAATGGTATCTTCCAGCCTTTGCTAGGTAGATATGTAACTTCCCTGCACTGCAATGGTATCTTCCAGCCTTGCCTAGGCTGGATATTATAACTGTCCCTGCGCTGCAATGGTATCTTCCAGCCTTTCCCAGGCTGAGATTTGTAACTGTCTCAAGGCTGCAATGGTATCTTCCAGCCTTTCTAGGCTGAGATATGTAACTGTCCCTGCGCTGCAATGGTATCTTCCAGCCTGTTCCAGCTGGGATATGTAACTGTCTCTAGGCTGCAATGGTATCTTCCAGCCTTTTCCTAGGCTGAGATATGTAACTGTCTCTGCACTGCAAATGGTATCTTTCCAGCCTTTCCTAGGCTGAGATATGTACTGTCTCTAGGCTGAATGGTATCTTCCAGCCTTGCCTAGGAGATATGTAACTTCCCTGCGCTGCAATGGTATCTTCCAGCCTTTGCCTAGGCTGAGATTATAACTGTCCTTCGCTGCAATGGTATCTTCCAGCCTTTGCCAGGCTGAGAATTGTAACTGTCTCTAGGCTGCAATGGTATCTTCCAGCCTTTGCCTAGGCTGAGATATGTAACTGTCCCTGCGCTGCAATGGTATCTTCCAGCCTGTTCCAGGCTGGATATGTAACTGTCTCTAGGCTGCAATGGTATCTTCCAGCCTTTGCCTAGCTGAGATATGTAACTGTCCTTAGCATGCAATGGTATCTTCCAGCTTTTGCCTAGGCTGAGATATGTAACTGTCCCTGCCGCAATGGTTTCTTCCAGCCTTTGCCTAGTGAGATATGTAACTGTCCTGGCAGCAATGTATCTTCCAGCCTTTCCTAGGCTGAGATAGTAACTGTCTCTGGCTCAATGGTATCTTCCAGCCTTTCCTAGGCTGAGATATGTAACTGTCCCTGCGCTGCAATGGTATCTTCCAGCCTTTGCCAGGCTGAGATATGTACTGTCTCTAGGCTGCAATGGTATCTTCTCCAGCCTTTGCCTAGGTGAGATATGTAACTGTCCTGTGCTGCAATGGTATCTTCCAGCCTTTGCCTAGGCTGAGATTGTAACTGTCCCTGCGCTGCAATGGTATCTTCCAGCCTTTCCAGGCTGAGATATGTAACTGTCTCTAGGCTGCAATGGTATCTTCCAGCCTTTGCCTAGGCTGAGATATGTAACTGTCCTGCGCGCAATGGTATCTTCCAGCCTTGCCCAGGCTGAGATATTTACTGTCTCCTAGGCTGCAATGGTATCTTCCAGCCTTTGCCTAGGATAGATATGTAACTGTCCCTGCGCTGCAATGGTATCTTCCAGCTTTGCAGGCTGAGATATGTAACTGTCCTGCGCTGCAATGGTATCTTCCAGCCTTGCCCAGGCTGAGATATGTACTGTCTCTAGCTGCAATGGTATCTTCCAGCCTTTCCTATGATGATATGTAACTGTCCCTGCACTGCCAATGGTATCTTCCAGCCTTTGCCTAGGCTAGATATGTACTGTCCCTGCACTGCAATGGTATCTTCCAGCCTTTCCTAGGCTGAGGAATTTTATGTTTTAACTGTCTTAAGCCTCAATGGTATCTTCCAGCCTTTACCTAGCTGAGATATTGTAACTGTCCCTGGCTGCAATGGTTTCTTCCAGCTCTGCCCAGGCTGAGATATGTACTGTTTCAGGCTGCAATGGTATCTTCCAGCCTTTGCCTAGCGTGAGATATGTAACTGTCCCTGTGCTGCAATGGTATCTTCCAGCCTTTGCCTGGCTGAGATTGTAACTGTCCCTGCAGCTGCAATGGTATCTTCCAGCCTTGTCCAGGCTGAGATATGTAACTGTCTCTAGGCTGCAATGGTATCTTCCAGCCTTGCTAGGCTGAGATATGTAACTGTCCCTGCGCTGCAATGGTATCTTCCAGCCTGTTTCCAGGCTAGGATATGTAACTGTCTCTAGGCTGCAATGGTATCTTCCAGCCTTTGCCTAGGCTGAGATATGTAACTGTCCTTGCACAGCAATGGTATCTTCCGCCTTTGCCTAGGCTGAGATATGTAACTGTCCCTGCGCTGCAATGGTATCTTCCAGCCTTTCCAGGCTGGGATATGTAACTGTCTCTAGGCTGCAATGGTATCTTCCAGCCTTTCCTAGGCTGAGATATGTAACTGTCCGCTGCACGGGCAATGGTATCTTCCAGCCTTTCCCAGGCTGAGATATGTAACTGTCTCTAGGCTGCAATGGTATCTTCCAGCCTTTCCTAGGCTGAGATATGTAACTGTCCCTGCGCTGCAATGGTATCTTCCAGCCTTGCCAGGCTGAGATATGTTAACTGTCTCTAGGCTGCAATGGTATCTTCCAGCCTTTTCCTAGTAAGATATGTAACTGTCCTGCGCTGCAATGGTATCTTCCAGCCTTTGCTAGGCTGGAGATATGTAACTGTCCTTGGCATCAGCAATGGTATCTTCCAGCCTTTGCCTAGGCTGAGATATGTAACTGTCCCTGCACTGCAATGGTATCTTCCAGCCTTTACCCAGGCTGAGATATGTAACTGTCCTCTAGGCTCAATGGTATCTTCCAGCCTTTACCTAGGCTGAGATTTTGTAACTGTCCCT